>NW_025214389.1:20998-42819 GCF_004010195.1 Chiloscyllium plagiosum | reverse complement strand
CCAGAATCTAATTCATACAGAATTAGGTAGATTCATTTGGTGCATTCGTTTATTGCAAACTGTGCAAATGGAATTCCTTATTATAATCCACTGGAATTTCTTGAGTACAGGCTCTCAACATGGTCTTTGAATTTTTAATCAACCATTCTAATACTCCCTGCAATTCTGGATGGTAAGCAATGGATTTGAACGGTTTTATTCCACAGCTGTCCATAACTTCAATAAGTAACTTTACTTAACTTTGTGTCTTTGCGGATGGTACGCATTCCGCAAAAAAAGGAGTAACTTTCCAACAATTCTTTTAACCGTGATACTATGTAACGAAATAGCTTCTGGATATCTCGTGGACGCACTCATTATCTGACAATGAAGTGTGACAAGGGATATAACCTGACTCGTAACACGCCCCCAACTAATATGTTATAACAAAATAGCAAAATGAAATCAATTCCGTTCACACACTCTACAATTAAGAAGTAGTAAATTATTTTGTATTCTGCTTCAACAGCACAGTTCCTACTTATATAAATCCACTTGCTATGCAAACAACAAAAAAAGTGAGTCTCTGAAAATTCGCACAGGCTGTGTCTTGTGGAGTGCTCCTATCCACTCTGCTGATTGTGCTATCGGGGAAGTTTTCTCTGCAAATCTTCTGTTCTGAATGCCTTCCTCCATCGAATTCTGGTGTCAGAAATATTTGCTGAACGTGCCATAGAGCCATAGATATATACAACACGGAAACAGACCCTTCAGCCCAACCCATCCATGCCGACCAGATATCCCAAACGAATCTAGTCCCACCTGCCAGCTCCCAGCCCATATCCCTCCAAGCTCTTCCTATTCTTATCCCCATCCGCATGCCGTTTAAATGTTGAAATTGTATCAGCCTCCACCACTTCCTCTGGCAGCTCATTCCATACATGTACCACCCTCTGCGTGAAAAGGTTGCCCGTTAGGTCTCGTTTATATCTTTCCCCTCACTATAAATCTATGCCCTCTAGTTCTGGACTCCCCCACCCCAGGGAATAGACCTTGTATATTTATGTCCATGGGGCTTATAATCTTGTAGATATATATAAGGTCACCCCTCAGCCTCCGACGCTCCAGGGAAAACAGCCCCCAGCGTGTTCAGCCTCTACCTACAGCTCAAAATCAGCAACCTTGGAAACATCCTTGTAAATCTTTTCTGAACCCTTTCAAGGTTCACAACACATTTCCGAGCGGAAGGAGACCAGGATCACACGTAGCATTCAACTACTGGTCTAATTAATGTCTTGTACAGTCGCAACATAACCTCTCAACTCCTGTACTCAATACAATGGCCGATAAAAGAAAGCATACCAAACGCATTCTTCACTGTCCTTTCGACGTGAGACTCCACTTTCAAGAAGCTATGAATCTGCACTCAAAAGTTGCTTTCTTCAGCAACACTCCCGAGGACATTTCTATTAAGTGTAGAAGTCCTGCAAATATTTGTTTTCCCAAAATGCAGCAGCTTGGATTTCTCTGAATTGAACTCCATCTGTCACGCCTCAGCCCAGTCATGTACCATTTATAAATAGATGGTATTTTTTTTTCCTGGGAGCGTGGAGATATATTATCTCTTCAGATGTTTGTTGTCTCTCCCCAAGATTAAAAATGCTTGCATGACTTATAACCGTGATTCCCTGTAATTGTTTTCTGACTATGATATTTTGGTACTTTGGCTTGAGTTTTCCGTACTGTCAATTGATCTTTGCTTGCAATTCATGCGCTACCTTCAACACCTCCGTCTATAATCCACCGCCACAATTCACTTTGCCGAGAGGTGCGAGGGGTAACTGAAAGTGTGCTGGGAAGGTGAGTACAACACTGTAAAAAACTTACCTCAGGTGTCGAAGCCCCCATTTGCTGAGTGGTGCGAGGGAGGAGAAAAGGATTGCTGGGAAATTGACTATCACGTTTGAAAAACGTACCTCAGGGGTCAAGGCCTCCATTTCTCGTGAGTTGCGAGGGAGGAGCGAAAGACTGCTGGGAACGTGAGTATAACAGTTTAAAAAAACACTTAGCTCAGGCGTCGAGTACTCCAATTGGCGAGTGTTTCAAGGGAGGGACAAAGGACGGCTGCGAAGTTGAGTAAAACGCATTTTTGAACAGAGCAGAGAGGTAATACGGCGGAGAGAAACGAGGGCTGCCGGGATTTTTTTCAGTGGGTAAGATCGAAGTCATAGTTGTCAGGTTTCTGGCACTGAGCCTGGCACTGCGGGTCTGACGGGAACGGGGAGAATAGAAAAGCAATGCTGGTAGGGGACACAATAGATTAACTGGATATTTTGTGGCCAGAAAAGGGACGCCAGGAAGGTATGCTGCCTCCAAGGTACCAGGGTCTTGGTTGTCGCCATTCGGTTTTACAGCATTCTGAAGGGGCAGGGTGAGACGCCAGAAATCTTGTTACATATCGGCACCAATGATATAGCCAGGAAAGAGATTGAGGATCTGAAAAGTGATTGCAGAGAGGTAATTTGGAAGCTGAAGAGCAGGACGAGTAGAGCAGTAATCTCGTGCTTGCTACTGGTGCCAGGAGATAGTGAGGTGAGGAACCGTCAGAGAATGCAGTTCAACACGTAGCTGCGAGGCTGGTGCAGGAGGGAGGGCTTTTAACACCTCGAAGATTGAGATACCTTCAAGGGAATCTGTGACTTGTACATGAAGGACGGGTTGAACCTGAACTGGAGGGGAATAAATGTACCTTGTGTGAGATTTGCTCGTGTGGTGTGGGAGGGTGATAACGAGATGGCAGGGGTGTGGGAATCAGTCTCACTATCTGAGAGGCGACAGTTGCAGATGGGGTAGTAACAGGATGTAGTGAATCTTTCAGGATGTTTTCTCACGCGATGAATCAAAGGGATCGGATCAAGTGTGTCTGCTTTAACGCAAGGAGCGTCAGAATAAAGAGTGACGAACTTAGAACATGGATCAGTACTTGGCGCTATCATGTTATGACCATAACGGAGACGTGCGTTTCACAGGGGCAGGAATGGTTGCTTGAAGTTCCAGGATTTATAACGTTTAAAAAAAAAACAGGGAGAGCGGAAAAATAGGAGGAATGTCGCATTGCTAATCAGAGGATGCATCTCAGCTACCGAAACAAAGGTTGTTGAGGAAGGTTTGTCTATGGAGTGAGCATCGGCGGAAGTCAGGAACAACAAGGGAACAGCCGTGTCATTGGGGGTTTTCTCCAGACGTCTAATAGCAGTAGAGATGTTGAAGAACTCATCGACGGGCGATTTTGGAAAAATAAAAATGTAGGAGAGTTGTTGTTATGGGTGATTTAAATATTCTCAATATCGAATGGAACCTCCTCAGAGTAAGGTTAAAAATCACACAACACCAGGTTATAGTCCAACAGGTTTAATTGGAAACACACTAGTTTTCGGAGCGACGCTCCTTCACCAGGTGATAGTATCACCTGATGAAGGAGCATCGCTCCGAAAGCTGGTGTGCTTCCAATTAAACCTCTTGGACTATAACCCGGTGTTGTGTGATTTTTAACTTTGTACACCCCAGTCCAACACCGGCATCTCCAATTCATGACCCCTTAGAGTAGACGGTTTGGATGGAGACGGTTTTTGTCTGGTGTGTTCAGTAGTGTTTACTTAATCAGCATGTAGACAGATCGACGAGCATGATCCTTTTCATTACAACAAATAAAGTCTGCAACCCCACCGTCTGACAAAGCTCCCACTCGACAGTAACCATCAAGCCAGGGATCCACCCTGATACTATGAAAAGTGAAGAAAGCCAGGTGTGAGCAGAACCAGCCAGACGTCAATATGAGGGGACAGCCTGGAAAAGCTCATTGTCTTCAGCAACAGAGCAGACCGACTTGCATATTAATAGCAATATCAGCAAGTGATGGTGAGAGCTCTGTAATCCCATTATCAAGAGTTTCAGACCTATGTCTGCGGTCCTTCAACATGTAGTCATGCAAGAAAATGGACAATGAAAGATAGCATTGGAGTAGAAGTGGGCTGCTGCTCTCCAACAATAAAATCCCCAGTTATGGGGGAGCACAGCACATCAGGGAATAAAAACGAAGCTACCGCATTTGTAGACATTTTTAGCCAGTAGGGTTGAGCAGATGATCCATTTCGGCCTCCTTCAGTTGGCCCAGCATCACCAACCCCAATCTTCAAAGAATTCCATTCACTCCATACAATGTCAAGAAATGGCGGGAGTAACTCCAGAGATTACCACATCTCTGGGCAAGCTATTCAATTTCAGCAAGAACACTGACATCTACCTACAATGTGATAGATTGCCCAAGAACGTCCAGCAAACAAAAAGCAGGGCACTTGAATTGCAGCTCGTCACTGACCCATCTATTATGTAAATGTTTAGGAAGATGTTATTAATAACGTGATCAATCAGCAACAGCTTGTTCAACATCATTCAGTTTGTGTCCCGACAGGCGCACTTAATGTCTGTTCCAATTGCAAGTCTGATAAATAGCAAGTAATGTTGATGCAACAAAAATATTAGATAAATAATACGACAAAGAAACAAACCATCCTTTTTTGAATTTCAAAAGCAATATACTCACTAAGTCTCCAATGCGGTGATTATTACCATCCTGCGTGCTACCATTGACCAGAAATTGCCCTCGATTAGACACATAACTGACAATATGTTCACGGGTAAGTCAGAGTCGAGGTATTCTGAAGTGAGTAACTCACGTGCTCACATCCCAGCCGCACCCCCCCCCCCCCCCCAACACCAGTGATGGATTGCATTTCAGGACTTAACCAGCACAAAACCAGCCCATTTTATTTGTGTCACTTCCACAAACATCCATCTCCTCCACTCCTGATGCTAAACGGTATCAGTGTACACCATCCAGAAGATTCCCTGTTCCAAGGCTTATTATGCAGCACCTTCTTAACGCATGATCGTCTAGACGAACGAAGAAGGCAGTTACTTTGGAAACCAGCTATCTGCATGCTTTCTCCTTCATAAGGTCAGATGTAATGACGTTTGCTCATGAGTTTACAATTCTCAACTCCTCAGATCAATAAATGAACCTAAATGCATTAGGATTTCGATAGCAGCCAACATTCAAGTGAACAGGAAGCAATAAAGAGAAAGTAAATCAGAATCAGAGCAGTGACAGGTATCCCGAGAGTAGATTGAAGTGGCTCCGTGAAAACGTGGTCCCAAAATTAAAAGGGGACAGTCTTCCTAATCCAGCCATAATGACAAATTCGTCAAAACTGATTTGTTTTCACTTTGACATGAGTGGCTGAGAGACTACCTGATACGCATTTACCAAACCATCAGAGGCATATTTTGAGCTTTATACAAGAGTAGAAAAAACAATTATTGGTGAGGTACGTTTGAAGGAGATATGATAAGTAAGTTAAATAAATAAATACATGAATGAATGAATAAATAACAATCAGATTAATGCAGATCTCGTTTCATTAATTTGAAACTTCATGTCATTTCTCCCACTGTGAGGACACTCAATATAATGAATTTGACATTAAAGTCAGAAGTAGTAACTGGTGACACCATCTCGCCCCTCGCTCCGCTGGAAGACTATCTTGGGTAACAACGTCTACCCAAAGACAGGGGGTGCATATACGTCACACACCAGCGCTGGCATCTGTCACATGCCAGCTTTACCATGTCATCACAGCACACATCCAACACACTGAGAGTATAGTTTTGTACTTCAAAGTTGCCCCTCACGGTGCACTGTGAAATCTCATTGCAATGCTGCTGCAAGGACATTGTGCTCAGGGACACATCGTGGACTGCACCTCTGGGCCGCTCACGGGTTGTTGGGCACAGTCATTTTGAGATGACTTGAATGATCACAGAATTATTGCCGAGCGTTACAGTCCCATTTAGAGTGTTGCCCCTCAGCCACAGCTGCCAGGCTCACACAACTGCTGTATTGTCTTGTTGTTTAGCACAGACACAAACACAGGAAGCTTGTTATCATTCTCCACAATCAGTTACCGAGCCCAACAGTCAAGGGCAGTCTCAGATACGAATCCGGGAATTTGGACCAGTTAGCTTGTCGTGCATTTTAATGTCAGGATCCTTCAAAAGGCAATGGACAATAAGTGCAGGAGTCGGCCATTCGGCCCTTCGAGCCAGCACCACCATTCATTATGGTCATGGCTGACCATCCAAAATCAGTATCCAGTTCCTGCCGAATCCCCACTGCCTTTAAGTGCCCTATTCACCTCTTTCTTGAAAGTATCCAGAAACTTGGCCTCCACGGCCTTCTGGGGCAGAACATTCCATATATACACCACTTCTGGGTGAAGAAGTTTCTCCTCAACTATGTTCCAAATGGCTTATCCTTTATTTTTAAACTATCTCCTCTGTTCTGGATTCACCTATCTGGGAGAACATGCTTCCTGCCTCCAGAGTGTCTAATCCTTTAATAATCTTATACGTTCCAATCAAATCCCCTCTCGTCCTACGAAACACAAGTGTATACAAGCCCAGTCGCTCCAATCTTTCCACATATGATAACCCCGCCATTCCGGAAATTGTCCTCGTGAACCTATGCTGCACTCCCTCATTAGCCAGAATATCCTTCCTCACATTTGGACACAAAAACTACACATAATACCTAAGGACCGATTTCAGCAGGGTCCTGTACAGCTGCAGAAGGAGCTCTTTGCTCTTATACTCAATTCCTCTTGATATGAATCCCAGCAGGTCATTAGATCTTTTCACTGCCTGATGTACCTGCATGCTTGCTTGCTGTCATTGACTGATGTACAAGAACACCTAGATCTCGTTTTAATTCCCCTTTACGTAACTTGATTCCATTTTGATTGTAATCTGCATTCCTGTTCTTCCGACCAAAGTGGGTAAACACAAATTCATTCACTTGAAACTGCATCTGCCATGCATCTGTCCACTCACCTAGCCTGTCCAAGTCACCCTGTATTCTCATAACATCCTCCTCACATTTCACCCTGCCACCCAGCTTTATGTCATCAGCAAATTTGCTAATTTTGAATACTTTCATCATTATGTTGTTTTTCTTAACTGTACTTATTCTCTCTTTCCTCTTTTTGCCCTCGCCCCATTACTCAATTGGAACACACCTGTGTTAGAGTGGCAAGCCTGCCTCCAAAATGCTGGTTCCCCACCTAGTAAGGTGCAACTCGTTACCCTTGTATAATTTACCCTTACCGCAAAACATACCCTAGCGATCCAAGAATTTAAATCCTTGCTTCCTACACCAGTTCCTCAGCAACACATTCAAGTCCATTATCTCCCTGTCCCTGCCATGTCCAGCCCGCGGAGCCGGAATCAAAATGGAGATGACCACCCTGGAAGTCCTGCTTTGCATCCTTCCTCCGAGTTCTCTGGAACACACCTAATTACATGAAACACACTAAACTTCCCAACAGCCTCTGTCCTCCGACCTCACTTCCGCTCAACACCCGCCGCTCTCAGCTGCAAAAACGATCATTCAGTGTGAAGAGGTGAACATTGGGGAGACTCTTATTCCTCTTGGTTCTTTCTGCCCTACTTCGGGATGACAAAATTACCAAAAGGTATTAAGGGAGATAAAAATGGTTGGCACAGCTGTTAGTGCTGATATAGATGGGGGAAAGGCGGCGCGGTGTCCTGAGTCTCTGAATAGGCAGTACAGACACCGTCCAGAGTTAGGGAGAGGAACAGGGAAGAGGTTAGAGAGAGAAGGAGCGAAGGTGCGGCATTCAGTGGGAGTGGAAGAACATAAGCTTGTGGGAGGTGATTGCAGTAACAGAGATAGAGTGAGCTAGATGACACAAAATGAAGATGCAGGCACTTCCCCTGTCGAGAGGAGAAGGTCACAGGCATCTTTCATACACTGCTGGGTATTCACCAAGAAGGCTGACATCTCACAGACCAAGCTGTCAGGTGCGGTGTCATGGCCACCTCTACCAGTCCTGGAAGAAGATAATGTCCCTCTCCTGCACCAGACATCCACCAGAACCTCATGTGCTTGTCTACAAAATGGGGCCCTAAATCTCCACATCTGCCATGTCCAGAGCAGTTTTGCAATGAGAATCCAATTGTGATGATTTTTAATAAACACGTGCAGCAGGAGATTTGGTTCGTTTTGGTTAATCCAGGCAGTTGGCTTGAGACTTTACTGAAACTAAATTCGACAAAATCATATGATGATGTCGCCCCCTGACGGTCTGTACGAAAATAGGGCGTATCCTCTCTGATGAAGTGTCAAATATTGGGAGTTATAGGTTTACAGAGAGAGGACTTATGAAGGAGATTAACATAATTAAAGGGCCTAACATACTGTTCTGTTGTACTGAGCCAAGAGAAAATCCACTGCCTTTTACTGACCATCGCTGTCCAATCCTCACTGGACACAGGGATGATGAAAGAGGACTGGAGAAGGGCAAACACCACAACTTTATTTAATAAGGAGCAAAGTGCGGACTAAATAGGTGGAAGCTGGAAATCTGGAAGAACAGTCACTGAGACAGTCTCGGAGACCTCAGGACAGTCGGTCTGGAAATGTTCAAGAAAGATTGTGCATAATTAGTCACACTGTCGTCTTGAACCAGTAAGTTGTGACTTAGTGTGTCTTACGTGGATTTGACAAGAGATCCATGGCAGGCAGTTGACAAACAGTGAGACTAGCAAGTACGAGAGTTGTAAGCCAAGGCATTTGTGGTCATCGACAATAAGGAATGCAGGGTTAACGGTAGGGTTCTTAGTGAGGTGGAGGAACAGAGGGATCTTGAGTTCTCGGCCTTTTCTCGTTGGAACGGCGAAGGATGAGGGGTGACTTGATAGAGGTTTATAAGATGACCAGAGCAATATATAGAGTAGACAGTCAGAAACTTTTTCCCCAGGTGCAACAGAGTGATACAAGGGGACATAAATTTAAGGTGAAGGGTGGAAGGTATAGGGGAGATGTCAGGGGTGGGTTCTTTACCCAGAGAGTGGTGGGGCATGGAATGCGCTGCCTGTGGGAGTGGTACAGTCAGAATCTTTGGTGACCTTTAAGCGGCAATTGGATAGTTACATGGATGGGTGCTTAAGCTAGGACAAATGTTCGGCACAACATCGTGGGCCGAAGGGCCTGTTCTGTGCTGTATTGTTCTATGTTCTATGTTCTAAGGATTAATGTGCAACTACTGAGAATATCTCAGTGTGGGTAGATCCCTGCAAGTAGCTAGACACATCAATATTTCCTTTATCCAGCCAATGTACAGAATGCAAGAGTATGAAGCTTATTCCGAATCTGTGGAAATAATGAGTTCAGTCATAGCTTGCGTACTGCGTACAGATCTGGGCACCAAATCACATGGAAGGATGGAATAGGGCTGTAGAAAGTATAGACGAGATCTGTTAAGCTGTGAACGTGAAAGTGCAGTTATGAGGAACAATTGAATGGACAATGCTGACAGGTGATTTGAGTGGGGTGCACATGTTGTCAGAGGCCTGCATAGAGAGGGAGACAATATCTTGCTCCGACTCTAGAGCTCTGTTTGCAACGACGAATATTTAATTTAATGGGCTGAAATATTAGGCAATTGGTGAGGTAAGTTGTTATTTAACCCAGAGTTGGTCGGGATATAAAAGTCACGTATGGAAGTGGAGTAGAGGCAGAATCCCTAAAGACATTTTTTAACAGGGCCAAGTTCTGCACCGGAAGTCCTGTAGTCTCCGGATTGTCAGAGTACGTGCTTTTAAAAAATCATTAGTTATCCAGTACAGACAGTGTACAGAGTAGTCTCTGTACATATTTTCAAAAGTTTTCAAAGTTTACCAATATCTGACAGGAGAAAGTGAGGTCTGCAGATGCTGGAGATCAAAGTTGAAACTTTATTGCTGGAACAGCACAGCAGGTCAGGCAGCATCCAGGAAACAGGAGATTCGACGTTTCGGGCCTGTGCCTGAAGAAGGGCCTGTGCCCGAAACGTCGAATCTCCTGTTCCCTGGATGCTGCCTGACCTGCTGTGCTGTTCCAGCAATAAAGTTTCAACAATATCTGACAGGATCAATGTGCACGGAAGACGAGAGAGGGCATTGAGGAGTAGTGCGTCAATTGATGAGTATCATAATATTACTGATTCCGCCCTTAATATACAGGGCGACTTCAGTGTGTTGGTCCATTTATCATTCCTGTAAAAATTGTTAAAACCCTTGAATAACCATAATTCTCACTCGTGGCCACACTGCAGCCACATCTCCTGAATGGTTCATACGTTTTAAAGCTATCATTTCATTTGGTTTGTTGAAACGTTCGGAAGAAATTCAGGGATAGTAGCAAGTGCCAGAGACCAGGATGGCTCTAAGGTCCAGAGGAGTTTACAGTAACAGGAAGGTGCGTGAAGGCTGGAGGTTATGGAATGTTCTAAAGACTGAAGGCGATTACAAAGACACGTTTCGTTTTTAGTTTTGATTGAAGTGAAAATGGCGCTGGACCAGCCAGATCAATATTTTGGCTAAAGAGCCTTATGGAGAGGAAACTTTCCCGAAACCTGAGGAATATCTTACCTGGACAATTTAAAACATGATTTAGCGCTCTGTGTCTATCAGCACCAGAAATAAAAATTCTATCTACTGTGTCAACAAATTGCAGTAAATGCGACATCCTTCGTGTTCTATAACCATTCTCACCTCTGTAAACCCACTCCTTTCTCATACATTCCTACTTCTGTAAAGTGCTCCATGCCCTATGAAGTTCCCTGCTTCGAAAACCACTTCATCCTTATGGAGAAGGCCACAGACATATGGCAGATCGAGTTTTGAGATGCGATTAAAGATTAGTAAGAGAAGTTCTGTGTCGAAGAAGTTGAGATCAACAGTTTCCAGAAACATTAAAAAATCTCGCATTGGTACTGCAGGAGATTTATAAGCAGAGGTTCTACTGAAGAGGATGTGACTTTCCTTGTAGAATGTTACAGAAAGTGCTGTAGTAGCTGTTCGTGATTCCGGAGACTGGGAGAGATATGTGGAGTGTTTTTTGTCGTGAAAGGAACGACGTCAGTCACGTAAGCCTCATTAATTTTGTTCCCTGATTGGGACTGTTAACCTGGCTCGATCTGAAAATCCAGGATCGTCAGGGCCTCTGTTCACGAGGGGAGCCGGCTCTGAGCGCGTGTGCATCAGTGTCATGAATCATGCATGTAGAAATACAAAGTAATTTGATGACGAGATTCCAGTCACTGTGGAGTTATTTCAGTTTTGACATGTTTTAGAAATTTCAGAGACACGGAAGTCTGTAAGTATTTCCACAGATCGGGATGGATTTGGAATCTGGATTTTGCAGAGGTAATGAGCCTTGTGGGCTGAAGGTGGTTACAGAGGCAGGAACATTGTAGGGACAAGAAGATCTTAAACTGCTATTTAGGCATTAGAGTGCGTTACACAACGGGGGAAATTATAGGGACTGGAGCAAAGAAAAGCCATTGGCAGAGATGTAGGTGATGGAGAAATTATCATATTTCATGAACACTGTCATGTGTGATGCAGATCAAGCGATTTGACAGGCCAGAAAAAGTTAGTGACGTTGATTGTTGTATGGACTGGAGGAGATTGCAAAGATTTGGTTTGTGTGGATCAAGTAGTTACAGAGAAGGGGAGAGCTGTCAAGATTTGAGAAATACTTTATAGCTATGGAGGATTATAGGTGATGGAGAAGATCCAGGGAAAGAAAGTTGATACGGACTTTATGAGTTACAGAGATAAGGATAGCTGCATTTGCTGATGTCGGTTGCAGGGATCAGAATATATATTACAGGATCAGTAAGGTTACAATGACATGATTATATTATTGGAGTTGGCGGACTCTCAAGACATTACACCGAACGACACAGAAGTCACAGAAGGATGTCATGTGGCGGATCATGATGACAACAGCCCTTCTACCGATCTCAGTGCTTGGTATTGATCTCTTCCTTCCCCCATATCCTTGCACATTATATTATGTCGCAGTAATTATTCAATCCACTGAACATGCATCTACAACATATCCAAGTGTATCCCCACTGCTTGCAGTGAACTCTTTTTCCAATTAGAATGCATCTTTCTGTTTTTGAACCAGCCTTATTTCATCGTTTGACATGCTCATAATGAGATGCCCACAAAAGAATCTGGAATAGCTCTGTGTTCGCTCTCAGTTTTCCAATAATTCCCTCCTGCTCTTCCATCTTCCTTCTGAAACTCCAGCATTCGCCCGGTTTCCAATTCAATTTGCTATCTTACAATGATTTTATTGTTCTTTTCCGTCACCCAGGGGGCGCTGGATTTGTTTATCCGGCCTTTCCCAATTCAGGGACCATTCTTCGACTGGACGCAAATCACCTTCTCTCTGATGAGAGCCCATTGGTAGGTTTTTATTTCTGATCAGCTTGATGTTCCAGTCAAACCTCCTCACCTTCATTCTACCCCCATTGAAAGCCACTCTCTGTTAAATAATTTTTCTCATTCTCAATTAATGCATGTCATTCTCTACCATCATATTGAAGTTTACAATAAATGATCACTGTACCCCAATATGTTCGCCTATTGACCCTGGATCCACGCGTATAACCTCTTTTCCAAGGATCAGGACCAACAGTGCATGCGGTCTTGGGTTGGAAGCATACTGCTGCAGTGAGGTCTCCTTCATGCAATCCAGGAACATTCACTCCTCATCACCCTGCACGACAAGTATACCATGTGGACTATTTAAGTTTCTCAGTTTAACTCCTATATAGTGTTGTCATCGCTCTCAAACGGCATTGCATAGTTATTCTGGCATACTTTGTAATGGTTGTTGCCTACAGGCTGTACCTCAAAGTGCAATTGTACATTGTTTTGTTCTGTAACTCCAGCCCAATTCATTCTGTCCATGAACAGATCCTGTTCTTCTCAGAGTCCTTAACAAATGCTATGTAAACCACTACTGCTACTCTTCATCTTTTTCCTTCTCTTCTATTGTTTTGGAATACTTTATACCTCGCAATTTTTAACTCCGACTCCAGCATGAGCAAGCTCTTGCATTTCGGTACATCAGTTTTCCACACACCAATTTGCATCTGCAAATCACCAGAATGCAAGTATTCACATCTACGCAGAATACCTAAGGTTTCGACATTCTTTCTTACCCCATCTTCCACTGATAATCTTGTTGTTGTAAATTAGTACCAGCTGCTTTTTCAAGTACTTTGTGAATCCTGGTAGTGTCCTTGACTACTCATTTCTGGATCCGAGACGCACGCAAAATTATTTTATATTATTCCCACATAATATACATGGAATTCAGTCTCAGCTCTATCACCTGTTACCCCAACTCGCTTGTGCATTTGTTGCCTTCCCCAGAACCAATCCCAATACACCACTGTTCCATTTACGTTCTCATCTCCCTACGATTGTTAGTTCTGTTCTCCCTTGAGCACTGCGCTTGGAATATTCCAGGGATTGCTACTGCTGAGGTTCTGCTCGCTAACAATCCACCTAGTTCCTTACATTCTGTTTCCCAGAACACTTTACCCTTCCTACCCACGTCATTCCTACCAACAGGTGCATGCCCTTCAACTGTTCACTGTCCCCATACCGATGTCCTGCAGATAGGGTGACATTCTTGATCCCATCATCCTGGAATTAAATTTTTGTCACAGAAAATCTTACGTCTTCTTCAATTTACTGAATGCCCTCTGACTATTGCTCCTTCCTTCTCCCTACCCTCCTGTAGAGTGAGGCTGTTTGTGGTGCCACAAACATGGCCCTGATTGCGCTGTCCTGAGCGGTCAGTATCCTTATCAGTTCCAAACTGGAAAACTGAATTGTGAGTGAGACATCAGGCTATTTATGTATCTTCTGTCTTTATCTCTTCGATTGACTGGGCTCTCCCTGTATGTACTATCTACCTTAATTTTAGTATCATAAATGTCCCACAGAGTCTCCAGTCACTGTCTGAGCTCGAAGACCGAAGTCCACCTGGGACACCGGCAGGGGCAATGTCTACCTAATGTACCAGAACGTATTTTACACTTGACAAACATGTGCTGATATGTCTAAATTTGCAAAGTATCTAATCTTAATTAATTGCTTAGTATAAATTTTACATCGGAGAAATAACATTAAGGGTAAAGTCCCTTATTCAACGGTGGCTTAGTGAGATTACTTTATTACATTGGCTCAGACTTTCAGTTTATCCTCTTATTCCTGAGTTCAGTTCTTCTCTTAGAAGTTGAAAACATAAATTTGCTAACTTGGAGCAAGTTACAGACAGTCGCTAATAACAGTGTATTATCAGCCAATGAACTGACAGCTTTGTTTTCTGTGATGTCTCTTGCACTCTTTTCAAATCTCTTCGCAGGCAGGTCCAGCAGCAGTAAGTATTATCTGTGACTCGCACGTACATGTAATTCTCGAGCACCCACTCCACTCTGCTCCCTCACAGCGTCACCGTTTTTTTGCCTCCCAGGTACGTGCAACTCTCCAGTTCTCACTACATTTTGCACCCTCACAATTTCACCGTCTCGATGAGACCCAGGTCCGTGAAATCCTCCAGCTCCAACTCAACTCTTCTCCCTCACAGGATCACCATTTGCATTATTCCCAGGTACGTGTGATCGTCCAGCTCGCACTCCACTCTGCTACCTCACAAGATGACCGTCTGTGTTATTCCCAGATACATGTAATCTTCCAGCTCCCATTCCACTCCGCTCCCTCACAGTGTCACCGCAAGTGTGATGCCCACGTACGACTGGGTCACGATCCTCAGTGTTTATTTATATCCTCACAATGTGCTGCCTCGGTAACTCCTCGGTATGAGTTGACCTCAAGCTCTCCTCCAAGATGCTCCCTCACACAGTCACTTACACAATGACTCGCTACTAATTTGGAGCCTCCTGGTGTGCTTCATCTCCAACTGCCTCCCTCTCTGTGCTGCTGACTCTCTAGTTCTCTTCCTTTATAAACCACAGGTAATGGTAGGCCTCAGACTTCCACTGAGATTCACAACGTTCCCTTTCTTCAATTCTCCCTCACAGGATCGCCGTTATTCCCGGAAAGCGCTCGAAAACAGAAGGATTAGAGGGACAGAGTGGGTTACAGTGGTTGAGCGAGCTATAGGGATGGGACAGGTGATTTGGGGAGGTAAGCAGATCCGCTTTACATAAATCAGTTTACTTGAAGTTACATGGAGTGTTGCAGGCACTGAAGAAGGCTGAGGAAAATGAAAGATGTTGGCTTCTTGGTGATATAGCTTTGTAGGCTGTAAAAGGCTTTTTGTGAGCTGTTTACAAAGATATGAAGGTTTCAAAAAGAGCAAAATGGCAGGCAGGGACTGATGCAGGTACTGGAGACAGTTGAATATTACAGAGATGGAAGACTTGCAATAACTGGGTGCAATATAGATTTGGGGGCACTGGTGATTTTCAAGAACCTTCAGGACATGAGGAGGTACAGATAATTGGAACATACGTCATGGCTCAAAGAGGTTGTGAAAATAATGGGATTAAAGTAGCTTGAGAGCTCAGGTGGGTAAAGAGGTTGGAAAGTGCAAATTTAACACAACATCCAGAGTAATTGATAGTGATTTAAGGAGGTGAAACTGTGCTGTATTTGTGATATGGAGGATTACAGATACTGAGGCGTGGACATTTAGAAACGAACAGTTTATCGATGATCAGAGGTTTATCCAAAAATAAAGTTAGTTGAGAGATCAGCAGCACACATGGGAATGGAGGAGGTGAGATATTGTGAGAAAATGTACAGTTGTCGGTAGTGATGGATGTTTTGTATAGAGGAAGAGTTGCATTGTTTGCATACAGTCAGAGACACGAGGAATGTTGTGGCGACTGCTTGAGGGTGCATGGAAAACAATTTGAACGGTTGGTGCAGTGGCAGCTGAACACCACATTCTCTGGAGCATCCGAGGAGCAGGGAAATCGACGTTTCGGGCAAAAACCCTGATGAAAGATGCTGCCTGACCTGCTGTGCTTTTCCAGCACCACTCTGATCTAAACTCTGGTTTCCAGCATCTGCAATCCTCACTTTTGTCTACCACATTCTCAGGGTCAACTCAACATTAATAATAAATGCTGGCCCAGCTGGCAATGCTCACGTGCATGAATGAATGAGTAAGAAAGAGATTGACGAGCAGCACTGAGATTAGCCAGGAAGGCCCTTTCAGCAGTACTTCACAAATCCGGAACAAATATACTCTGGAAAGACAGGAGTTACACTTGCATGGGAATACCAGCATTTCCAAGGTCCTCTCCAAACCACGCTCCATTCGACCACCAATCTGCCTGTCCCGACACTCAAAGGATTGCAATGAGTCAGGAAGACAGCTGACCACCACATTCTCCAGTTAATTACAGATGGCAAAAAATAATGGTCTCCAGTGATGACCACATACCATCAATATTACTTTTAAATGAATCTCACGAACTGTTCATGTCCCCCTTGCTTCCTCCATACAATTCACATGCTCATCTAGTTTTATATCAACAACAAACGTGAAACATTAGATTTTGTCCATCCATCAAAAGCATCGAATCCATTTGTGAATAGTTCGGAGTGAAGCACGCATCCATTTATTCGGACTTAGTTTTCTATATGTTGATGTATTCTCAATCCATTCCAGTACATTCCCTCCAATCTCACATGTGCCAATTTTGTTTTTAATCACCTTTCAGTGAGACGTTGATCAAAGGTTTCTGAAAATTACAATGCGCTATTCCTCCGCTTTCATTTATTCTACTCTCCACAGCCAGTCAAAATAAAACAAAAAAATATCCAATAGCGTGTGTCAAATGAAATTTCACTTTCCAAACAACATGCGTGGCACTGTCAGAAGACAGTGTGAGACTAAATGAGTCAGTCGGGAAGTGGAACTCCGCAGTGGTCAATGTTGGAACCACAGCTATACACACTATACTTTACAGTCTGTACAAGCGATGTGAGGGAACAAGGGAAACATGTTTTCAAAGAAGATCCAAGGGACGAAATGCTTTTCACATGAGGAACAGTTGAGATCACTGAGTCTATTTTCGATGAGGTTTAAGAGACGACGGAAATTCATTCAAATTTGCAGAATATTACGGAGACTGGTTGAGTGGAGGTGCGGAAGATGTTTGCATTAGTCGGACAGACAAGGGTCCAAGGGCAGAGCATCAGAGTGAAGGGACAAGGCATTAGAATGGAGTTGTAGAGACGTTTGTTCTGCAAGAGGGTGATAAATCTGTGGAACTCACTGCCTCAGAGGGCTGTGCAGGCGAAGTAAATCAAATTATGTATCGCAGAGATAGATGAGCTCCTGATGAGTTCGGGGATCAAAGGTTAAACGGACATGTTGAAAGAATGAAGTTGAGAAACAATTCAGTCAAAATCGAATGGTGCAGCAGACACAATGGGCAGAATGGCCTAATTCTGCTGCTATATCTGATGGTCTTATGAACTTCCTTATTGCATTCATTTCTAAGTGTACAGCTATCATTTCTGCGAAATCGTTTAAGGTACATTTCAGCACTTTTCTGGCTGTCACTTTCATGTCTTGCTTTCAGATCAACTACAGAAAACTACTCTACAGAGTAACTTGGGAATCCTTGTGCATATTTCTTAGAAAGATCGCATGGCATACAGGTTCAGGGAAAACAGAACGCTGGCATTGATTTCAAACGGAATGGAGAGTAATAAATGGGAAAACTTTCAAATTGCGAACAGATTTGGTCCCTATGAAGCGGGAAAATGTTCTTGCATTGGAGGCAGTTCAGATAACATTCTCCAGATTGATCGCCAACAAGGAGGGCTACTGATGATACGAGCTGGTGAAGATTGAACTTGTAAATATTAGTTTTAAGAAGACGAGGTAAATTTACTGGTACACTGAAAAATCTTAGGTGCTCTTACGCTGTCGGAACTAAGACATTCGTTTCCCTGAGCAACGACCTATGCCGGAGATAAAGGAGAATGCAGGCACTTGAGAAGCTGTCACAGAAAGGACGGGTTGTCCATACTGAAGGATGTTACAGACTTCGGCTGGTTTGATATTACTCGGGGTGGTTAGAGATTAGATAAATTGTCGGGATGGAAGAAGGCACGTGAAGATAAAGGGTTATCAGTCCTGAAGGAGTAGCAGTGAAAGGGAGGGTTGTAACGTCTGGAGATTACACAGCTAGTGGTGGTATTTGGAGCTTCAGGTGTTACAGAGAAAGGGAGGATTTTTGGGGTTCGGCATTACACTGATAGGGATGTTAGTTGGAGCTGCAAGAGTGGTAGAGATGTTTGCAGGGGCTGGATCAGTTGACAGAGCCAGTGTAAATTGTGTGGGATTCCAAGAGACACAGATACTGAGGGTTATTCGGCAGCAGACGTTCACAATACTTGTGAAGGCAGCTTTGCAGCTTCGCTTCAGTTCCACAGACACTTGGAGTACAGTTCTGTAGGAAGTTACAGAAATCAGTAGGGTTGCCAATGCTGCAAGATATTGCAAAGTCAGTGAGCTGTAGTATTTAAGGAAGTCACTGGGACAGGATGCATTGAGGGGTTACAGGTTGCTACAGGTATTAAAATGCTGTAAGAGATGAGTAACCTTCCATTGATAAGGAGGATTGGAAGATCTGGATATAAAGAACGAGAATTGCAATGACTGAAGAATATCACAGAGATGGGGAGTAACATACGAGCGAAAAGAGTTACAACATGAGATGAGCTGGAGTTAATGGAGTGAGGGAAAATACAGGGAGATCGGAAGGGATTGGAGTGAGACCTATCGGTTATAGATGTGGGTAGTTTACAGAGAGAGGCAGTATTTTATGGAATGGTGCATTTGTATAGAATTGAGGAAATATCAGAGATATGGAAAGCTGCAGTGAATGAACACATTTCCTAATATCGGATCCTTAGTTTCTGGAGGATACACAGACGGGAATTCTTCGTTGTCTGGCAGAGCGTAAAGGAGCAGGAACACCAATAAGGGCTGGAGAGACTTACACAGATAGGGGCAAATGAACAAATGGAGGAGGTTCCTGTGGTAGGGTGGGTTGGAGGAGTGGGTGAGGATTACATAGATAGATGGAAAAGATCTGGAGAAGATTATGGAGATGAAAAGCTGGATGGAAAGACTGGAGGAGCTTACACTGACATGGTGGAAGATTGTGACAGCAAGGTGGTACATAGATACAGGGTCTTGTTGGAAATAGATCGGGTGAGTCAAAAACAATTAATTGAATTCTACAGATTTGGAGTGTTGCAGAGACCTGAGAAGATTACACAGTTCGGGAGGATTACAGGGTCAGCACATTTTGAGAGTGTTTCAGGACTGGAAGAGGTAACACAGATAAGGATCTGTTGGAGATTTTAGAGATGGTGTGTTTGGAGGGTTTGGAGCTGTTTACAGATGGAAAGATATTTTTGGGAGAGTAATACTGAACGCAGAGGGATAGTTGTACAGTTACACAAATAGAGAATATTTGAGGTGATGGAGGACTGTAGGGAATTGTGGAGCAAACAGATATATGCAGCGTTTTGTGGCTGGAAAAGTATGCTGAGTATCGGTTGACATGAAGGGCCGAGGGGGAGGCTGGACAAACATTGGGCTGCAGAGTCTGGCGGAGTTTGTCGGGACTGGAGTAGGCTTGACAGATGAGGTTTGATATAACTGCTGGAGCAATTAAAGAGAGAGTCGTTTCCAGGGCCTGGACGAGGTTACACATGTAAGTGGGTTCCGGAGGTTGGTGTAGATTATGGAGGCAGGGTGGGCTGATTAACTCCTTAACATCATACAGACAGCGAGGTCTGTAGGAGCAGGAGAAAGTAACAGACACAGATAAGGTTTAAATGTTGGAAAAGGTGGCAGTGTATAGACTTAGGTCACAGTGGCAGGGGTGACTGTGGGGATATGAAAAGCACACAAAGGTAAGGACGCTGTACGATATCATGTTGGAGAGGTAAGGAAGGTGCGAGCAGCTAAAGGAAGTTACAAAGATAGAGACAGTTACTAGGCTAGAAAAGGAAACAGATTGGAAAGGGACTGGAGGAGTTTTGACAGATATGGATTATTCTGAGGTCCGAGAAATTTCCAGTCATGGGGGTTGTGTAGGTTAAACATGTAGGGAGAGTAGTGGGGATTGAAGGAGATACGGAGACAGGCAGTGTTACATAGAAACATAGCAAAGGGGGCAGTTTCAGGACATTCAGCCCCACGAGCCTTTCCCACTATTCTGTATGATCACGGCTGATCATCTAACTCAGTGTCCTGTTCCTGCTTTCACCCCATACATAGACTATCATAAATCGGCAGGTGAGGGAGTTAGTGTGGGTTGGAGTGTGTAGAGGAGCTTACAGAGATAGTGAGTGTTTGGCTAACCTGGAATATTACAGGAACAGGGAGGGTTGGAGTGACTGGGGAGGTTACAGAGATTGGGAGTTTTGGTGCATTGAGGACGTTGCAGAGATCGGGAGTTTTGGTGTGACTGGAGGAGATTACAGAGGTAGCGAGTTCTTGAGTAACTGGAGGAAGTAACAGAGAAAGGACGAGTTGGAGTGACTGAAGGAGGTGAGACGGATAGGGAGTTTTTAAATGATTGGAGGATGTTACTGAGATAGGGTGGCCTGTGCATTCCACTCGAGGTTAAAGAGATCCAGGCGGTCATTCAGCTCATGGACTCTGGAAGAGGAGACTTGAAAAGGGAGGTATGACGAGATTTGGGAGGGTTACTGTGATAGGAAGGATTATTGGAGATGACATTATTTGTCGAAATAAATATTGTGTCATTTGCTTGAGGCGGTCATGACCAAATGTTTCTCATGACTCTCAGAGTTATTATGTACAGGGTGAGGTTTAGGAACAGGAAGAGTTTACTGAGAGATAGACTGATTTGTAAAGATAGAAGACGTTTATTGAAATAATTCGTGTTTTGTAGGTGAATTAATGTGATAGGTAGGGTAGTAGGGGCAAGATGGCGGACAGACATAGGGAGGAGCTGGAAGAGGTAACAGATAGTGACGTTCGTGGTGATGGCTTTCGGAACTGGTTGAAGTTTGCAATACAGAGGGATGTTGGCATTGGATTGTTCTTCAGACTGAAAGAGGTTACATAAAGTCACAGCTGTAAGAACGGGAGTTGGATCCAGCAATAATGAGGATGTTTCAGGTACATGGATGCCTTTAGTGGCTTCTGGCGTTAACAGGGCTAGGAAGCCAGGTAGTGATGTCTGCAAGTAGAGTTGAGGAGCATTGTGGCGACAGGAGAACGTTACAGCAATAGAGGAGATTGCAGAGACTGGAGGAGGTTGCAGACATGGGGAGGGTTAAAGTGGCTGCAGAACACGATACACTGGGAGGTTTGTCAGGATTGAGGAGAAAGTGAGGTCTGCAGACGCTGGAGATCAAAGCTGAAACTTTATTGCTGGAACAGCACAGCAGGTCAGGCAGCATCTAGGGAACAGAAGATTCGACGTTTCGGGCACATGCCCTTCTTCAGGAATGAGCAGAGAGTGTTCAGCAGGAGAAGATAAAAGGTAGGGAGGAGGGACTTGGAGGAGGGGCGTTGGAAATGTGATAGGTGGAAAGAGGTCAAGGTGAGGGTGATAGGTCGAAGTAGGATGGAGGCGGAGAGGTCAAGAAAAAGACTGCAGGTCAGGAGGGCGGTGCCGGGCGGGAGGGATTGGGCTGAGACAAGGGGGGGGGAGGGGGGATGAAGAAACTGGTGAAGCCCAAGTTCACCCCCTGTGGTTGGAGGGTTCCCAGTCGGAAGATAAGACGCTCCTCCTCCGACCGTCGCGTTGTTGTAGTTTGGCGGTGGATGAGTCCAATGACCTGCATATCCTCGGTGGAGTGGGAGGGGGAGTTAA
>NW_025214389.1:17136-20901 GCF_004010195.1 Chiloscyllium plagiosum | reverse complement strand
GCGCGGAGGGAGTGGTCTCTACGGAAAGCTGATAGAGGAGGGGAGGGAAATATATCCTTGGTGGTGGGGTCAGGATTGAAGCAGGTTACACAGGCAGGAAAGTCTGGACAGACTGGGGGAGTTGATACCGATAGGGAGGTCTGTAAGTACGGTATATAGTTACAGAGGCCGTGTTTTTCTGTAGGTCAGGAGGCAGGAGTCTTATAGGGACTGGAGATAGTTACAGTGATATCATGTGCTATGGGGCTGAAGAAAGGTGCACCGATGGGGCGCTTCGTAGAGGTTGGGGAGTGCGACAGAGAAATAGTGGACTGTAGGTACAGTGCAAGATGACAAAAATAAGGGTTATTGTTGTTACAGGAGGAGGACATTACCGAGATTGGTTGCGTTATCCCGAATGGAACTAATCCAGAGAAAGTGAGACAGTCAACATTGCAAGGTTTCAAATGTACACAACGATTATCAGGAAGGGAGGAAGTTCCAGAGATCAGAACTGTTCAAGGAGTTGAAAAGGATTCAAGGCACTTGGCCAGATGAGTTGGACCAAAAGTTTTGTTTCCTTTCTGTCTGATTCTGTGCCATGAAATGAATACAGTGTTGGAGAGGGACCACAGAACAGAAAAATACCAGACTTCAACACTACCGTCCTGACGGAGGCCTGCTTTCTTCTCCATTGGGCTAATGCTCACTAGGACATCACAGGACTGAATTGATAACTGTGAACGCCCTATGCTGTCTCAGGAAGGCTCAGTCCTGCAGAGCTGAAAGTAATCGTCTCATGAGTGGGTGGGAATTGAGCCTGCGAGCTTCATGCTTTGTGCTCCCCTTCAACACTGTACCTATGTCATGGCTTGTAGGTCGTTGTTTCGAACCTTTTAAATGCTCAATGCTCTGTTACTTGTGAGTGATCTTACTTCATTGCAGGATTTATTGAAGGCTCCATATTTCCCCTGCCTTTGGCTGATCAGCCGTCTTCAAGGTGGTGATGGACGAGACTGCAATTGGGTATTCTGCTGATTCAGGACGTTCCTGAGTACCCACAGGAGACAGAGAAATGCATCGAGTCAAAAATCAGACGGATGACGTGAGTGCTTCACATGGAGAATGGTACTGACTCCCACAGAGACCAAGAAAATCCCGGTCTCCATCCCAAGCCTCTGCTGTTTTCTCTCCCTCTGCAGTTGAGAATTCTGTTAACTTAGGATCTGCAGTAGCTGCAAAAGGGGCAGTCAGAGGCAGCAATAGGACACACAAAGTGACCGATGCCGCATGGATCGATACTGAGTGACATCGACAGAGTGCAGGAAAGTATCAGGATCAAACAACAGGCGGGAAGAATGGCGTTTGATTCATTCTGCACTGGAATAGTACGAATGGATGGATGAGTTATGAATGGGACAGGCGATGGCCTGGCATTATTCTCAATAGATTCTTCATCCCTAAACTCATACTGATGTCAGAGACACCCATCTGAACTCATAATATAATTTAAGTAATGAAATGTATTATAGGCAGCCAATCTGGTTTCCAGACAGTGTGGAAAAAGGCCCTTCAGCCCAAAAGATCCACACCGACCTGCTGAAGAGTAACCCAGCCAGACTCATTTCCCGACATTTATTCCTCACGAATGCACGTAACCTGATGGACAATTGACCTAACCTGCACATCGTTTGGAATCTGGGAGGAAACCGGTGCAAATCAAAACAAACACGGGGAGAAAGTGCAAACTCCACACACACAGGCGCCTGAGGAGAGAATCGAAACCGGGTCACTGGCCCTTGAGGCAGCAGTGCAAAATACTGAACCACCGCGTCATCTACATATGACTCTACACTAGAGCAATGGTGTTGACTGTCATCTGCCCTCTGAAATGGTCTAGTCAGCTGCTCAGTTCAAGGATAGCTCGGGGTGGGCATGAAATGCTGACCAGCCAGAGACACCTATCTGAGTGAATTTAAAAAAATGCACAGGGCCCCACTGGAACTGTACTGGTCACAGTAATTTGGCAAATCATGCCGGTAGGATTATGGACAGGGATTGAAACTGATAGAGAGGATGCAGGGACAGGGTTCAGGTTATAGGAGCTTTCCAAATCCAATGGGAAATGTTGAAGGTTAGTCACATCATGGCGATGTGGCTGAAAACATGCAGCAAGGTGCAGGAAAGTACAGACTTTTATTAAAACTGTAAATAAATTTGTGACAGGAAATTGTGGGAAAACAGAAACTACACTGTTCGTTTTCGGCATGCATCATAATCTGCAATAAGATAGTTTGAATTGTTTGCTGACATAAATAAAATGTAGTCAACAGAGACGGGGTTACAGGATAAAAAGGTAGAACATCAATATTAAGTGGTACACAACCTTTCGGGGATTCAGGCAGAATGGAAATGCAAAATGAGTAACCCTGACAGTAATGGATAACAAAGGCATTAAGTAGAAAGCATTGTCCTTTGATTACGCAGCAGAATTAGTCTAAATGAAAGTTCTGGGTAATAAGTGTCAAAATCATCAGTGGGAGAACACTTTTTAGGCTGCCGAGAAACATGTTATTTTTCATCACTGCACTCAACAGTAATTCATGGGAATTTGTAATAAATACATTGTAATAATTTTGGGAGTCTTCGACCTTCATATGTCTGGGACAGTCACACAGGAAGAGTGATATTCGACGAGGAGAACAGCGAATGTTTTTGTCAGTGTTTTTTTTTCAATGACACATTGCGCAACTGGCTAACGATGTAACTGTCTCAGATCGACCGTTGGGTGATGAAGCTAAGTGAACGAGTAACGTCATACTGAAAGATCCTCTGGGAAATTTTGATAGAGTGTAGTTAAATGAAATTATAAAGTTTTAAAGTCAATCACAGAATGCACAAGCTACAACTAGAAACAAAAATAGGATTAAGTATTTTGAAGTAACAAAATCCACACCCGACAATCCGAAACAAAACCAATTACATGAGTTTGAGAGGAGAACTGATCAAGATAAACAGACTGAAATGCAAAACTGTAAATGAAAAGTGGAAAACATTTGAAAGAACAGTGTAAAATATGCAATAAACGGAGTTTCCACTGAAATAGTCAAAATCTCAGCAATACATTCCCAACTGTCCCTCACTCAGGACGTAACGGATCAGATTCAATGAAGAGATGGTTCGAAGATCATCAAAAACCGAACAATTCTGAAGAATGGTAGTGTTTTAGAAATAAGGAAGCAGTTGCTAAAGGTATTCTAAGGGGTCTCCGAGCAGGAGCAGCGCAGTAGGATGAAAATACAATGTCACAGTGTAATGTGTTGATATTAACAGAGAGAACTGAAGGTTCTGGATGTGGTGACACTGTTACAGAGAGGAGCAAGGGCTGGAATATTGCAAAGCAAGTAGGAATTGCTGCAGGTCATGCTGTTTGCACAGGTATGGAGGGAAATATGTATTTGTTGCTTATTCATGAGCTGAGAGAGTCACTGGTTGGACTAGCAAACATTCCTCAGCGCCAAGTGCTGGAGGCAGCTCAGATTCAGCAATATTGATGAGGGTCTGGAGTGGTATGTAAGCCAGACCAGGGAAGAATATCCGACGCCCTTCCCTGAAGGATATAAGTGAACCATTTGGGTGTTTCCAGTTGATCAACAATGCTTTTATTGTGGCCTCACTAATGTCCCCTGCAGCCACAACATGACATCCCAACTCCTATTCTCAATGCGGTGACCAATAAAGGTGAGCATCCTAAACGCCTGTTTCACCATTCTGTCTACATCTGAT
>NW_025214389.1:13492-16445 GCF_004010195.1 Chiloscyllium plagiosum | reverse complement strand
ACTCCTTTATTCTCATACAAATCCTTGATATAAATGATGCGCAACAGTGGATCAATCAACGAATCACACGGCACACCATTGCTCATAGGCCTGCAGTTTGAGCAGCAACCCTCTATGAACACATTATTTCTCCTACCGTCAATCAAATTCTGTATCCAGGTGACAACTGTTCCCTGGTTATATGTAATCTACAGTTAGTAATCAGTCTGCCATGAAAAACCTTGTCAAAGGCCGTTCTGAAACCCATGCAGACAACGTCGACTGTTCTGCCTTGATCTACCTCCTCAAACACTCAATCGGGTTTGTGAAAGATCATTTTACACGCACAAAGCCATGATGATTATCGCTACTCCGCCCTTGCCTTTCCAAATGCATGATGATCCTTTCGCTTAGAATCTATCCCAAAACCTTACCCAACTTAGTCTCAGTAGTCTGTATCGGCTGTCTATTTTCATAAAGCGGTGAGGAGAGAAGATGGAGTGAAGCGAGGGCTACCGGGAGGTGTAAGTTTTCCCACTTAAAAAGGGACTTAACTCGTGAGTCGGGCCTCCATTAATACAAAGTGCCGACGAACGAAGGCGAGGTGAAGCAAGGGCTGTCATAAGGCAAAGGCTTAATATATATTTGGGCAGTGGTTTGGGATGTCACTGATCAGCTGCATAACATTCGAAAAGGGGAAGGCAAATAGCCAGTTGTTCGGTGCATGTATGCACGAACGGTATAAGCAAAAAACGAGATGAGTTCCGGAATGAAGAATTCTGGTAGCTAGGAGAGAAGTTAAAGAGGAGGACCTCAAAGATAGTGATTTCAGGATTACTGCCAGTGCTACGTGCTAGCCAGCGTAGAAATGAAAAAAAGTAGGCTAAATGAAAACGTGGCTTGAGGGATGGTGTAAGATGGAGGGATTCAGATTTGTTGGACATTGGGACCGGTTCTGGGGAAGGTGGGAGTATTACAAAATGGAAGGATTATATCTGAACCAGACTGGAGCCAATGCCCTTTGGTGGAGTTTTTGCTACAGTTGTTGGGGAGATTTTAAACTAAAATTGTAGAGGGCTGGGAACCAGAAGAGAAAACAAGTGGGCAGCGAGGAGGAAACTGGATACTGTAAGAATCATGAAGATAGCATTAATAAGGGGAAGAGTAGGCAGAGAGCAGATGAAAGCAAAAGAACTGGTGGCCTGAAATACATATAATTTTATGCAAGTAGAATAGTGTGTAAAACAGATTAACTTAGGGGTTGGATTGGTGCTTGGGAGTATGACGTTATTATAATCACTGAGACGTAGTTGAAGGAAGGGTATGATTGGCAGCTAAATATTCTGGGATATGGACGCTTCACACAGGACAGGGAGGGAAGTAAGATGGGTTGGAATTGCATTGCTGATCAGGGATGATATCACGGTTGTGCTAAAGGAGGACACCAGGGTGATTTTAGATTAGATTAGATTACTTACAGCGTGGAAACAGGCCCTTCGGCCCAACAAGTCCACACCGACCCGCCGAAGTGCAAACCACCCAGACCCATTCCCCCACATTTACCCCTTCACCTAACACAGCGGACAATTTCGCATGGCCAATTCATCTAACCTGCACATTTTTGGATTGTGGGAGAAAACCAGAGCAACCGGAGGAAACACACGCAGATATGGGGAGAATGTGCAAACTCCACACAAAGACTCACCTGAGGCGGGATTTGAGTATTGGGTATTGAGGCATTATGGGTGGAGCTGAGATATAAGAAGCGTGAAGTCACATTGTTGGGACTGTATTAAAGGCTTCTCAACAGTGAGGTAGAAGAACATAGGCAAACAGTTTATGGAAATATGTAGATGCAATAGGGTAATGGTGATGGGAGGTTTTGATTTTCCCAAAATTGACTGGGATACACCGAGCGTCTGATGTCTGGGTGGGGTAGAATTTGTAAGAAATGTGCAGGAGAGTTTTCGAGAGCAGTATGTCAAGAGTCCGACGAGGGAAGGGGCCATAGGGGACCTGGTATTGGGGAATGACCAAGGACAGGTGGTAGAAGTTAAGGTGGTGGAGTTCTTTGGGAACAGTGACGACAGTTCTGAACGTTTTAGAGTACTCGTAGATAGAGATGAGAGTGGTCCAAAGGGAAGAGTAGTAAACTCGGCCAAGGCCAATTGTATCAAGATTAGGCAGGAGCTCAGAAATGTGGATTTGATACAGCTATTAAAAGGGAAGTCAACATTTGATAAGTGGGAGGCTTTCAAAGTTAGATTACAGATTGTGCAGGATAAGCATGTGCGTTGAAGGCAAAGGATTGGAAAGGCAAGATTCGTGAACCGTGGATGTCAGGAAAAATAGCACCACTAGCCAAGAGGAAAAGGGAAGCGTACACAAGGCTTCAGATCTAAGAACAGAATGGGCCCTGGAGGAATATCGGGAGACCAGGACAAGTCTTAAACGACGAATCAAGCAGCCTACAATGAGTCATGAAGCAGCTTTAGCGAGGATAATTAGGAGAATCCTGAAGCATTTTATTCTTATTTAGGAATAAGCGAGCAACTAGAGAAAGTTTGATTCCCTAAAGGATAGTGAAGGAAAGCTGTGTGTCGAACCTGAGAGAATGGGCGAGATACTGACTGATTACTTTGCATCAGTGTTCACTGAGGAGAGGAACAAAAAATGTTCAGATTAGAGATATAAGTTTGATTAGTCTGGATCACGTTGACATAAGTAGGGTAGGTGCGTTGGGTAGGCCACAGGATATTAAGGTGGACAAATTCCCGGTTCTGGATGGGATCTATCCCAGGTTGCTGAAAGAGGTGGGAGAGGTAATAGCTGGGGCCCTGACAGATATCTTTATGGCATGTTTACGCACAGGTGAGGTGCAGGAGGACTGGAAGTTTGCTAGTGTTGTCCTTCTGTACAAGAAATGTAGGGATATTCTAGTTATCTACAGACCAGTGAGCCTGACGTCAATGGT
>NW_025214389.1:8586-12849 GCF_004010195.1 Chiloscyllium plagiosum | reverse complement strand
AAATGGACAAAGGTGACCAGTGTTGTTCCAAAGGGGTCAGTGTTGGGGCCACTGCTGTGTGGACGGGGTATTGAGTATAAGAGCTGGCAAGTCATGTTAAAATTGTAGAAGACATTGGTTCGGCCGCATTCAGAATACTGTGTAGATTTCTGTTCGCCACGTTACCAAAAGGATATGGACGTTTTGCAGAGAATGCAGAGAAGGTTTACGAGGATGTTGCCTGGTTTGGAATGTGCCAGCTATGAAGAGAGGTTGAGTAGGTTAGGTTTGTCTTCATTAGAACAAAATGAGTTTGGGGGGTCATGATATATGTTTAGAAAATCATGAAGGGTATAGACAGTGTGGATGGATACAAGCTTTTTCCCAGTGCGAAGGATTCAGAAACGAAAGGTCACGCTTTCAAGGGGAGAGGCGAAAGGTCTAACGGGGATACACGCGGCAAGTACTACACACATAGCGTGATGGGCGTCTGGAACGCGGTGCCAACAGAGATGGTAGAGGCGGTCACGTTAGATTTATTTAAAATGCATGAGGACAGATGCATGAGTAGGTGGGGAGCAGACGGATATTAATGCTTAGGAATTGGGCGACAGGTTTAGACGGTAGATTTGGATCGTCTCAGGCTTGGATGGATGAGGGAATATTTCTTAGCTGTAAATTGTCTTTGTTCTTTGTATGATGCAAATACCTCTGCGGCAGTCCCTGAAAATTCTTCCCTAGCTTCTCACAAAGTCCTGGGATGGATGTGATCATGGAGGATTCGAGTAAAGTCCTCAGTTCTGATGAATGTCGTTTACCCGAAATTTGGACTTTCCTGTTCCTCGGATGCTGCCTGACCCGCTGTGCTTTTCCAGCACCACTCTAGTCTTGAGTCTAATTCTCCAGCATCTTTAGTACACATGTCTGCATATATCGGATAATGTCCCAAGATTTTACTTACCTTTTTGCATTTTAAGGCATCTAACACCTCCTGTTCTCCAATTTGAACTCTTTTCAAGACGTGATATTTATTTTCCTAAGTTCCAGAGGATTCATGCCTCTCCACAGTAAATCAGCACGCAAAGTATTTGTTTTGAATGTCCTCCAACAGCAGTTGTTCCACATAGCCAGCCTGATTGACTTTTCAGGAGTCCTATTCTCTCCGTATCTAATCTTTAGCCCTTGTTGAAACATGTCAAAATGCTTTGAAACTTCAAATGTCCCCCTACCACCAATTCCCTCCCCATCCTTATCTATTCTGCTATTTATCGTCACAGCAATGTATAAAACCAAATAGATTTTTAAATATTACCGTTTTATGAAATTAACGGTCCACCATTGTTTTTAAGAATCCAGAAATTGGTTATTTTCATATTCTTTACAATATATTCCAGCACGTTCCCGAATCAGCACCATTTGCTTTCAGACTTACTGTACAACGGTTTTCAGGAATTCTTGTATATCAACGTGAAAAATAGGCAGCTTACAGTTTGAACAGTTAATGGAGGAGGCAACCAAATATTGGCATTTAGTCCGAAGGGAATGGCGTCTAAAAATAAGGAGTTCTTAGACAGCTTACAGTTTGAACAGGTAATAGAGGAGGCAACCAAATATTGGCATTTAGTCCGAAGGGAATAGTCCTAAAAATATGGAGTTCTTGCTATAAAAATGCTAGGTAAGAGGCAGACCACACCGAGGATATTATAAAGGGCATGAGTGCCCAAAGGAAAGATATTCTTGCATTCGACGGGGGCCAGAGAAGGTTCAGATGACTGCTCCTGGGACTGGAGGGATTTTCGAATGAGAAGAGGTGGAGTAGATTGTGGTCGAATTTGATGAGGTTTCAAAGTATGAGCAAGAAAGTTATATGGTACTAAGGAGTTTTTGAAGGGTTTTCACACGGACGATGTTGTGATTTTAGAAAATAGAACAGGAAAGCACATCAACAGGCCATTTGGACCACCATGGCCGTGCCGATCGTGATGTTATTCTAAACTGAACCCATCTGCCTTATATGGTCCATATCCCTCTATTCTTTGCCTGTTCATATATTTGTCTAAATACTTGTTCAAAACATTGCTCACATTTTCGCTTCAGCCACGTCTTTAGCAGCTGTGGAAAAAAACATCTTCCCTCAGTCAACTCATTCAAAAATCCCACTCTCACCTGATAATGTGGCGCCCGAGTATTTGACATTTCCAGTTTGGAAAAGAGATTCCAAATATCCACACTGTACACGCCTCTCCGAATGTTATAAACCTGGAAAGGTCCACCCTCAGCCTCCAACACTCCAGCAACATAATCCAACTGCATCCAAACTCTCCTTATCGTTAACACATTCCCGTCCTGCAACATGCTGGTAAACTGTTTTGCGTCTTCTCTAAAGCATCCATATCCTTCCTGGTGTGTGGCGAGGAGAACTGCAACAAATAATTCTTAACGTGGCCGCTCTGAAGTTTTATTCGGTTACAACATGACATGCAAAGTCTATTCTCGATGCTGCAACCGATGAAGCGAAGCATGTCACTCAGCTTCTTTGCCACCAAATCCTGTTGCGTTGTTATTTTCAGCGAGCTATGGATTTGGATCCCTAATCCCTCTGTATAACAATGTTCCTAAGAGTCTGGCCATTTGCCGTGCGCTTTTCCTTTGCATTTGACTTCCCAAAATGCATCGCCTCACACTTCTGCCGATGAAATTTAATTTCTATTTCTCTGCCCAGCTTTCATTTTTATTTACATGCTGCTGTTTCCTTTAACATCCATCCTCACTATCCACAATTCCTCCAACTATTCCGAATTAGTGCATGCCTTTCCAAAAGGCGTTTGCAAAATTACTCATCAGACCGCTGACATATTCATCTTTATCATTTACGTAAATTACAAATAGAAATCGCATAACAGATCTTTGAATTTAAAAAAAAACATTGGAAACTGTCAGGTTGGTCAAGAAGATCAAATCGCAATGCATGGTGGTTGTTTAGTCAGTCACAGAGTTTTTATTGGTCATAGGAGACAGAGGAATGTGGAACGGTGTATTTCTGACTGGAGGTATGTGGCCTCTGGTGTTTCTCAATGTGGACAACATCCATAACCTCAGTCTCAATCATTAACATTAGTACTTCTTTTGCTTTCACTTGTGCACGAATCTGTAACCAGGTTGCATAAAATCCCAAGACAGGGCTCATTGATTCATGATGGAGAAGAAGAGGAATCTTTTTATTCAGAAGGTAGTGAAACTATGGGAATTACTTACTGCAAACGGCTGTAGAGACTTGGTTATTAAGTACGTTTAAGCAGAGATGGTCAGAGTTTAATTAATTAGGAAAACAAAGGTTACTTCGAAAATGAAGAAATGTATAGAAGTAAAAAAATTACAAAGAAAATTACAGCGCAGGAACTGCCTTTCAGTCCTCACAGCCAATGCAAAACGGCAATGTGAACTTGTCGCTTATTAACTCAGGGTCTGTATCCCTTTGCTCCCTGCTCAAGAAATGGATCTGTCCAGATGCATTTCACTTGATGCGACCTTTACCACCCCACCACCTCCGCTGGCAACCTGTTCCAGGCTCTGGCCACCCTCTGCGTGAAGAGGTTTCCACGCATATCTCCCCTAAACCTTTGCCTGTCACATTGAATTTGTGATCCCCAGTAATTGAGTCCCCCACTCTGGGAAAACAATCTTCTTGCTATCCACCCTGTGTACACCCTCATGATTTTGCAGACCTCAGTCAGATCCCCCAATCCTCATCTATTCCAAATCCCTTCATAGCTAACGCCCTCCATACCAGGCAACATCGTGTTTAACCCCCTCTGCATCCTCTCCAAAGTATTCATATTCTTTGGGTAAATTTGGCGAACAGAACTGTACGCAATTTTGCAAATGTGGCTGAACCAAAGTCTTATACAACTGTAACATTACATGCCAACTCATGTACTCAATATCCCGTCCGATGAAGGAAAACAAGCCGTATGCTTTCCTCACCACTTTACTAACCTAGGTTGCCAACTTCAGGGAACAATTAACCTGAGCAGCCAGATCTCACCGCAAATCAATTTTCCACAGGACATTTCCTTCTACTCAATTGTTTGCTCTTGATTTGGATCTTCAAAAATGCATCACCTCGCATTTTCCAGATTGAGTTCTATCTGCGTTTTCTCTGCCCAGAACTCAAATTGTATCTAGATTCTGCTTTATTCTCTGACAGTCCATTTCACTATCTCCTACTTTGCCAGTTACAGTGTAATCCATAAACGTGCTCATCAAGCAATTTACGCTTTACTC
>NW_025214389.1:0-2132 GCF_004010195.1 Chiloscyllium plagiosum | reverse complement strand
GGTCAAGGACAGTATTACAGTTGCAGAAAGGATGTTTGGGGACTCGTCAACTGAGGTAGTATGGGCTGAGGTTAGAAACAGGAAAGGAGAGGTCACCTGTTGGGAGTTTTCTATAGGCCTCCGAATAGTTCCAGAGATGTAGAGGAAAGGATAGGAAAGATGATTCTCGATAGGAGTGAGAGAAACAGGCTAGTTGTCATGGGGGACTTCAACTTTCCAAATATTGACTGGGAACACTATAGTACAAGTACTATAGATGGATCAGTTTTTGTCCGGTGTGTGCAGGAGGGCTTCCTGACACAGTATGTAGAGAGGCCAACAAGGGACGAAGCCACATTAGATTTGGTATTAGGTAATGAGCCCGGACAAGTGTTAGACTTGGAAGTAGGAGAGCATTTTGGTGGTAGTGATCAAAATTCTGTTATGTTTACTTTAGTGATAGAAAGGGATACGTGCATACCACTTAGCAAGAGTTACAGCTGGGGGAAAGGTAATTACGATGCAATTAGGCAAGATTTAGGATGCATAGGATGGGGAAGGAAACTGCAGGGGATGGGCACAATTTAAATGTGGAGCTTATTCAAGGAACCGCTCAAGCAGGTCCTTTAAGAATGTACTGGTCAGGCAGGGGAGAAGTTGTCGTGTGTGGAAGCCATGATTTATTAAAGAAGTTGAATCTCTTATCAAGGGGAAGAAGAAGGCTTATGTTAGGATGAGATGTGAAGGCTCAGTTAGGATGCTTGAGAGTTACAAGTTAGCCAGGAAAGACTAAAGAAAGAGCTAAAAGAGCCAGGAGGCGACATGAGAAGTCATTGGCGGATAGGATCAAGGAAAACCCTAAGACTTTCTAGCTATATCAGGAATAAAAGAATTAGAGTTTATCTGCCTTCCCTGGTAGGTCCCTTGCATTGAAATAAATGCAGTTTAAATCAATGTCAGAAATGGGATTCGAACCCACGCCTCCAGTCAGAGACCAGAACACCCACCGCGCAATGGGTAGGGCTGCATCCTTGAGTCTGGTGCCTTAGACCACTCAGCCATCCTGACAACTACTAGAATAAGATTAGGGCCAATCAAGCATCATAGTGGGACATTGTATGTGGAGTCAGAGGAGATAGAAGCGCGAAATAAATACTTTTCATCAGTATTCACCCTAGAAAAAGACAATGTTGTTGAGCAGAATACTGAGATACAGACTACTAGACTAGATGGGATTGAGGTGCATAAGGAGGAGGTGTTAGCAATTCTGGAAAGTGTAAAAATAGCCAATTCCCATGGGGGGGGATGGGATTTATCCTAGGATTCTCTGGAAGGCCAGGGAGATTACTGAGGCTTTGGCTTTGATCTTCATGTTGCCATGTCTACAGGACTGGTTCCAGAAGACTGGAGGATAGCAAATGTTGTTCCCTTGTTCAAGAAGGGGAGTAGAGGCTACCCTGGAAATTATAAACCTGTGACCCTTCTTTCGGTTGTGGGTAATATGTTGGAAAGGGTTATAAGAAAGAGGATTTATAACCAACTAGAGATTAATGTTGATTAGGGATAGTCAACACTGTTTTGTGAAGGGTAGCTTGTGCCTCACAAACGTTTATTGGGTTCTTTGAAAAGGTGACCAAACAGGTTGATGAGGGTAAAGCAGTTTATGTGGTGTATATGGATTTCAGTAAGGTGCTTGATAAGATTCCCCATGACAGGCTATTGCACAAAACACAGAGGCACGGGATTGAGGGTGATTTAGCAGTTTGGATCTGAAATTGACTAGCTGAAAGAATACAGAGAGTGTTGGTTGATGGGAAATATTCATCCTGGAGTTCAGTTACTAGTGGGATACTGCAAGGATCTGTTTTGGGTCCACTGTTGTTGGTAGCTTATATAAATGACCTGGGTGAGGGCATAGAAGGATGGGTTATTAAATTTGTGGATGACACTAAGGTCAGTAGAGTTGTGAATAGTGATGAAGGATGTTGCAGGTTACAGAGAGACAAAGATAAGCTGCAGTGCTGGGCTGAGAGGTGGCAAAAGGAGATTAATGTGGAAAAGTGTGAGGTGATGTAGTAACAGGAATGCAGAGTACTGGGCTAATGGTAAGATTCTTGGTAGTGTAGATGAGCAAAGAGATCTTGGTGTCCAGG
>NW_025214388.1:41500-42799 GCF_004010195.1 Chiloscyllium plagiosum | reverse complement strand
GACTGCTGTTTTCTATATTATACACAGGCACTGCTGTTCACTGTATTATACACAGCAACTGTTGTCCCCTACAATGTACGTAGGCACTGCTGTTCTCTGCATTGTGGGCTGGGACTGCTGTTCTCTCTGTTTTGCACTGGGAGGGGAGATCTCTGTACAGCCCAGATCTCTGGGCTGTTTTGTGGAATAGACACAGGTAGAGCTGTTGTCTATTTTGCACAGGGATTGCTGTTCTCTATATTACACGTAAGAACTGCTGTTCCCTATAGTGTGCAGAGGGACTGCTGTTCTCTACATCACACACAGGGACTGCTGGTCTCTACAATGCACAAAGGCTCTGCTGTGCCTAGACATTGTGTACAGGGACTGCATTTCTCTACACTGTACACTGGTTCTGCTGTTCTCCAGTGTATGCTGGACTGCTGCTCTCTGAATTATACCCAGGGACTGCTGTTCTCTACAATATATGCAAGGACTACAGTTCTCCACGTTTCCACAGGAACTGTTATTTTACGCATTTTGGACACGGATTGCTGTTCTCTATATTGTACACAGGGACTGCTGTTCTCTGTATAATATAGTGAACACCAGAGTCTGTGTATAATATAGAGAGCAGCAGTCCCTGTATACAATATAGAGAACACCTATCTCTGTGTGTAATATAGAGAGCAGAAGTCCCTGTGCATAATATAAAACCAGCAGTTCCTGTGTCTATCTTCGAGAAAAGCAGTCCCTGTGTACAATATAGAGAACAGCAGTCCCTCTGTCTATTTTAGAGAACAGCAGTGTCTTTGCAGTATATAAAGATAAGCAGTACCTGTGTGCAATACAGACAACAGCAGTTCATATGTATGATATAAAGAATAGCAGTGTCTCTCTATAATACAGAAAACAGCAGTCCCTGTGCATAATATAGACAACAGCAGTCCCTCTGTACAATACAGAGGACAGAAGACAATATAGAGAAACACAGTCTCTGTGTACAATGTCAAGAACAGCATTCCGTGTATTTAATCATGAGATCAGCAGTCTCGATGTATAATATAGAGAACAGCTGTCCCTGTGTCAATTTCAGGGAACAGCAGTGCCTGTCCATAATATAAAGAACAACAGTCCCTGTGTACAATATGGGGTACAGCACTCGCTGTGAACAATATGGAGAACAACAGTCCCTGTGTATAATATAGTAAACAGAAGATGCTGTGTCTAATATAAAGAACATAAATCCCTGTGTTTTATAAAGAGAACATCCGTCCCTGCATATAATATAGAAAACACCAGTATCTGTGTATAATATAG
>NW_025214388.1:34758-38612 GCF_004010195.1 Chiloscyllium plagiosum | reverse complement strand
AACTTGAGCTATAGCTTTCCCAATCAATATCAGGAAAGTTAAAATCCCCCATAACAACCACCCTATTACTTTCACTCTTCTCTTGAATCATCCTCGCAATCCTTTCTTCTACGTTTCAAGGACTATTAGGAGGCCTGTAAAAAACTCCTAACAGGGTGAGCTCACCTTTCCTATTCCTACCCTCAGCCCAAACTACCTCAGATGGCGAGTCTTCATCCATAGTCCTTTCCACCGCTGTAATACTATCTTTGACAAGCAATGCCTAATATAGAGAGCAGCAGTCCCTGCATATAATATAAAGGTCAGCAGTGCCTGTGTCAATTTTAGAGAACAGCAGTGCCTGTGCACTCTATAAAAAACAGGAGTCCCTGTGTAATATACAGAGAACAGCATTCACTGTGTATAATATAGAAACCACCAGTGTCTGTGTATAATACAGAGAACAGCAGTCCCTGTGTACAATATAGAGAAAAAGAGTCACTGTGTATAATGGAGAGGACAGATATCCCTGTGTATAACATAGAGAACAGCAGTCCCTGTGTACAATCTAAAGAGCAGCAGTCACAGTCTTTAATTTAGAGAGCAACAGTCCCTGTGTCTATTTTAGAGAACAACAGTCCCTGTGTGTAATATAGAGAACAGCACTCCCTCTGTCTATTTTACACAACAGCACTGCTTGTCCATTATATAAAGTACGGCATTCCCTGTGTGCAATATAGACAACAGCAGTTCATGTGTATAATATAGAGAACAGCAGTCCCTGTGCATAATCTGGAGAACAGCAGTCCCTCTGTATTATGCAGTCCCTCTGTATTATACAGAGAACAGCAGTCCCTGTGTTTAACAATGAGAACAGCAGTCTGTGTGTATAACATAGAAAAGAGCAGTCCCTGTGTCTATTTCAGAGAACAACAGTACCTGTGCATAACATTGAGAACAGCAGACACTGTGTATAATATTGAGAACAGCAGACACTGTGTCTAATAAAAAGAACATGACTCTCTGTGTTTAATGAAGAGAACAGCTGTCCCTGTGTACAACATAGAGAACACCAGTGTCTGTGTATAATATAGAAAACAGCAGTCTGTGTTTTCAATATAGAGAACATGAGTCACTGTGTATAATATAGGGAACAGCTTTCTCTGTGTATAATATGGAGGACAGCGGTACCTGTGTCAATTTTAGGGAACAGCAGTGCCTGTGCACACTATAAAGAACAGGAGTCCCTGTGTAAACTATAGAGAACAGCAGTTCATATGTAATATATAGAGAAGAGCAGTCCCTGTGTACAATATAGACAATATGAGTCACTGCGCATAATATAGAGAACAGCTATCCATGTGCATAATATAGAGAGCAGCAGTCCCTGTGTACAATATAGAGGACAGCGGTTCCTGTGTCAATTTTAGGGAACAGCAGTGCGTGGGTAAAATATAGGGAACAGCAGTCACTATATATAATATAGAGAACACCAGCGTCAGTGTATAATATAGAGAACAGCAGTCCCTGTGTACAAGGTAGAGAATATGAGTCAGTGCGTATAACATCGAGAACAGCTATCCCTGTCTGAATTACAGAGAGCAGCAGTCCCTGTGTCTATTTCAGAGTCCAGCAGTGCCTATTCACAATAAAAGACCAGCAGTCCCTATATAAAACAGAGAACAGCAGTCCATATGTATCATCCAGAGAACATTGGTCACTGTATATATTATAGAGAAAAGCACTCTGTGTACAATGTCGAGAACAGCAGTCCCTGTGCTTAATATAAAGAACAGCAGATGCTGTCTAATATAAAGAACATGAATCCCTGTGTTTAACAAAGGTAACAGCCATCTATGTGTATTATATAGAGAACACCAGTGCCTGTGCATTATATAACAATCAGCAGACCCTGTGTGCAATACAGACAACAGCAGTTCATATGTATCATATAAAGACCAGCAGTCCTTCTGTACAATACAGAGGACAGAAGACAATATAGAGAAACACAATCTCTGTGTACAATGTCGAGAACAGTTGTCCCTGTATTCAATCATGAAATCAGCAGTCTTGATGTACAATATAGAGAACAGCGGTCCCTGTGTCAATTTCAGGGAACAGCAGTGCCTGTGCATAATATAAAGAACAACAGTCCCTGTGTACAATATGGAGACCAGCAGTTCCTGTGTATAATATAGCAAACAGAAGATGCTTTGTGTAATATAAAGAACATGAATCCCTGTGATTTATAAAGAGAACAGCTGTCCCTGTGTATAATATAGAGAACAGCAGTCCCTGGGCGTAATATAGAGAGCAGCAGTCCCTGTGCATAATATAGAGAGCAGCAGTCCCTGAGTCCCTGTGTCTATTTTAGAGACCAGCAGTGCCCGTGCACAATATAAAGAACAGCAATCACTGTGTAAAATATAGAGAATAGTAGTTCATATGTATAAGAAAGAGAAGAACATTCCCTGTGTCTTATTTAGAGGACAGCAGTCCATATGTAAAATATAGAGAAAAGCACTCTCTGTGTACAATGTCGAGAACAGCAGTCCCTGTATATAATATAGAGAAAACTTGTGTGTAATATAGGGAGTAGCAGTCTCTGTGTCTAATATAGGGAATTACAGTCACTGTGAAAAAATAGAGAATAGCTGTACCTGTGTTTAATATAGACAACAGCAGTCCCTGTGTCTAATATAAAGAACAGCAATCCATATGTATAATCTACAGAAAAGCACTCTCAGTGTACAACGTCGAGAACAGCAATCCCTGTGTATAATATAGAGAACAGCCGTGCTTGTGTATATTATACAGAACAGTAGTCCCTCTGTGTCATAAGGAAAACAGCAGATCCTATGTATAATCCAGAGAAAAGCAGTCTCTGTGCACAATGTCGAGATTAGCAGTCCTTGTGTTTACTAAAAAATACAGCAGTTCTGAGTATAATATAGAGAACAGCAGTTTCTGTGATTATTTTCGAGAACAGCACTGCCTTTGTATAATGTAGAGAACAGCTGTCTCTGTGTCACAGAAAGGGAGCAGCAGTCCCTGTGTCCAATATAGGCAACAGTCACTGTGTATAGTATAGAGAATAGCTGTACCTGTGTAGAATATCGACAACACCAGTGTCTCTGTCTGATATAGCGGACAGCAGTCCATATGTATAATCTATAGAAAAGCACTCTATGTACAATGTTGAGAACAGCAGTCCCTGTGTATAATATAGAGAACAGCAGACGAAGTGTCGAATGTAAAGAAAATGACTCCCTGTATTTAATGAAGAAAACTTGTGTGTAATATAGGGAGTAGCAGTCCCTGTATCTAATATAGGGAATTACAGTCACTGTGTATAATATAGAGAATAGCTGTACCTGTATATAACATAGACAACAGCAATTCCTGTATCTAATATCAAGAACAGCAGTCCATATGTATAATCTACAGAAAAGCACTCTTGGTGTACAATGTTGAGAACAGCAGTCCCTGTGCATGATATAAAGAACAGCAGTCCCTGTGTGCAATATAGACAACAGCAGTTCATATGTACAATATAGAGAACAGCAGTACCCTTGTATAATACAGAGAACAGCAGTCCCTGTGTATAATATAGAGAACAGCAGACGAAGTGTCGAATGTAAAGAAAATGACTCCCTGTATTTAATGAAGAAAACTTGTGTGTAATATAGGGAGTAGCAGTCCCTGTATCTAATATAGGGAATTACAGTCACTGTGTATAATATAGAGAATAGCTGTACCTGTATATAACATAGACAACAGCAATCCCTGTATCTAATATCAAGAACAGCAGTCCATATGTATAATCTACAGAAAAGCACTCTTGGTGTACAATGTTGAGAACAGCAGTCCCTGTG
>NW_025214388.1:25597-27587 GCF_004010195.1 Chiloscyllium plagiosum | reverse complement strand
AGTTTATCCTTGGGTCTTTACTTTCTTTCTCAGCCTTGGATATCATTAGCATGTCGGATCCAGGAAATCCTTTGGATTATTCAAGGTGGTTACTATCCCATCCTCGCTATAGTTGGTGTTCCTAGTAAGTCATTCTCTTTGACTGTTAAACTGGGTTGAACTGAATTTCTGCTCATTATATGTAAATATTAGGAAATGGCAATCAATTTCTTCAGTTCCAATCAATAATTCCTTTCCTTATAAAGTATATAAAGCAAATTACTATTTACAAATTACTCACTGATATGCGAGAAGGAACCGGACTGTTCTCAAACTCCATAATCCTTTCTGTCCTGCACAAAGTTACATTTCATATCCTCCCTACCCACCAATCCTGTCCAATACCACCATACCATTATGATATCCCAGTCGCCTCCTCAGCCTCAGTACAATTCCTGAATGAACCATCGTTTGTGTTTTTGTTAAATCCGATACAGCTGTTTCTTCAACGCTCTTCAAACCACGTGCAAATTACAAAATAATTGTATTTGAGATGTTTAACTTGTTCTCTGCACAGAATCTGTCAGATGTAAGACAGTGTATAGTGCTCAAGTCAATGACGCTTAACCTACTGCCATCGACTAATAATGCATTGATATCACATGAAAGAAATTGATATAATTAAAATGAAACCATTATCATTTGTGAGAAAAAGCCCATCTGCTTGCCTCATGTCCTTTTGAGAAGACAATGGGTCATCCTTGCCTGGTCACGTCTCCGTGTGACTGCAATCCCACAGCAATGTCGTTTACTCTTTACTGTCCTGTGGAAAAGCTGAACCAGCCATCCAGTTTTAGATCGGTATAACATGCCGGCCTGACCAGGGCTGCACACATCCCTTGAGAGAAGAACAATGGAAAGACAGCTCGTTCCTCTGCCTGTTTACCATATTCCGACAGCTCATTTCCATTCAGGCAGGTGACCATTCCTTGTTTTAGGTGTATTCTATACCTTTGAAATTCTTCACAAGAGTGATGTTCATCTCCACCTTTGGTATTGGCTTTATTGATGTTAATGTACAGACGGAAGGAATTTGTAAATTTCACGTCAGTCTCAGGGCATAGAGAAGGAATGGCTTTTTCACACCACAGGAAAGGAACAGAGACGGCAAAGTGAGGGAAATGAATTATTGTGATAATCTTTGAGAGTGTTGTTGAGGCATAATTTAGGGTATTGTGTGCAGATTTCTCTCCTTTATAAGGAATGATCTCCTTGTCACAGAGAGAGTGTGAAAGAATGTCAACACAGGGATCATGGTACCATGAGGAGTGAGTAAAGATTAATCTGTAGCGCTGTGACAGAATAAGAGGTGATGGCATTGAAACTTGAGGGGAATGGACAATCACTCATTATGTTCTAAGAACGTGATAAATTCCATTGTTTGGTTTTTTTACGCGGGTTATAATTCTCGATAATTTAAGTGCCTCTGAGAACGTTTCTCCTACTTCAGCCCCACTCTCCATGTCCATTGACAGAGACAGGTTCAGTGTTTTGCATACAGTCTCCCCACATTAATACAGTGCATTTGGTGTGTGTGACTCTGCACAGAACGTCATGTTATATACAATCCAGACAGCAGCCACAATACCTTCACTCTAAAACAGTTAACTATTCCCAACAGCTTCTGTCCTCGATGGAGAACATGGGTCTGGCTTCTCGGAGGGGGAAGATGCCTCCTTGAGACTTCACACACAATATTTGGCTTCTCTCCTCACTGCCAGGAAACTATGTTAAAATGGCACACGTTCAACATGCAATGGGGCTACGAGGAACATCATGGAGCCGTCTCTGAGTGCAGTCTCTGCTCCTTTGGTTTGTCACGTTGGAGCATCAATGACATCCTCCTGTTTCTGCAAAAGCCCTTGAGAGGATGAATGTTTTCGTCCTGGTCGCATGGAACACGTTCAAAGGTCTGATTGGACTTTTCACGTTCCTGTTTAGCAGTTAGATG
>NW_025214388.1:0-15773 GCF_004010195.1 Chiloscyllium plagiosum | reverse complement strand
ACCTCCAACAACCATTCTTGTCCCTCTTCTATCCACGTTTCCGTGATGGCCACAACATCGTAGTCCCAGGTACCGATCCACGCCTTAAGTTCACCTACCTTATTTCTGATACTCCTTGCGTTGAAGTATATGCACTTGAACCCATCTCTGTGTCCGCACGTATTCCCTGTCTGTGCTACCTTCTTCACAGCCTCCCTACATTCTTGGACATCCTGAGAAACAGCTACTCTACTTGCTGGACTACAAGTCCGGATCCCATCCCCCTGCCAAATTAGTTTAAACCCCCCCGAAGAGTCCAACAAAACCTACCCCCCAGGATATTGGTGCCCTTCTGCTTCAGGTGCAACCCGTCCTGCTTGTACAGGTCCCACCTTCCCCAGAATGCAGTCCAATTGTCCAAATACCTGAAGCCCTCCCTCCTACACCATCCTTGCAGCCACGTGTTCAACTGCACTCTCTCCCTATTCCTTGCCTCACTGTCACGTGGCACTGGCAACAACCCAGAGATGACGACTCTGTCTGTCCTAACTTTTAGCTCCCAGCCTAACTCCCTGAGCTCTTGAATGACCTCCCTACCCCTCTTGCTACCTATGTCGTTGGTGCCAACGTGCACCACGACTTCTGGCTGCACACCCTCCCCCTTAAGGATTCTGAAGACACAGTCCGAGACGTCTCGGACCCTGGCACCCGGGAGGCAACAAACCATCCACAGAACCGCCTGTCCATCCCTCTAACTAGAAAGTCTCCTATAACTAGCGCTCTCCTCCTCTCCCCCTGTCCCTTCTGAGTCTCAGAGCCAGACCTCGCGCCACAGACCCGGTCACTGCAGCTTACCCCTGCTACCCCAACAGTATCCAAAGCGGTATATTTATTGTTTAGGGGATAATACAAAGAGTAGAGTCTCAGTGTACAATATGGAGAATAGCAGTCCCTGTGGACAATATAGAGAATACAAGTCGCTGTGTATAATATAATATATTATATCTGTGTATAATATAAAGAATAGCAGTCACTGTGTCTGTTTTAGACAACAGCAGGCCCTGTGTATAATATAGAGAAAAGCAGTCCCTCTGACTATTTTAGAGAACAGCAGTGCCAGTGCATTATGTAAAGAAGAGCAGTCCCTGTGTGCTTTATGGACAACAGCAGTTCATATGTATAATATAGAGAACAGCAGTCCCTGTGTATAATACAGAGAACAGCAGTCCCTGTGTATAATATAGAGAAAAACAGTCTCTGTGTGTAATGACGAGAACAGCAGCCCCTGTGTTTTATAAAGAGAACAGCAGTCCTGTGTATAATATGGAGAACAGCAGTTTCTGTGATTAATTTAGAGAACAGCACTGCCTGTGTATAATTAAGAGAACAGCAGTCCCTGTGTCTAATAGAGAGGACAGCAGTCCATATGTGTAATCTAGAGAAAAGCACTCTCTGTATACAATGTCAAGAACAGCAGACCCTGTGTATAATATAGAAAACAGCAGAATCTGTGCCTAATATAAAGAACGCGACTCCCCGTGTTTAATGAAGAAAACAGCCGTCCCTGTGTATAATATATAGAACATCAGTGTCTGTGTATAATACAGATAACAGCAGTCCCTGTGTACAATATAGAGAATATGAGTCACTGTGTATAAGTATAGAGAACAGCAGTCCCTCTGAAAAATACAGAAAACAACAGTCCCTGTGTATATAGAGAAAAGCAGTCTCTGTGTACAATGTCGAGGACAGCCATCGCTATGTTCAATGATGAGATCAATAGTCTCCATGTCTATTTCAGAGAACTGCAGTGCCTGTGCATAATATAAAGAACAACAGTACCTGTGTATTATATAGAGAACAGAAGATGCTGTGTCTAAAATAAAGAACACGAATCCCTGTGTTTCATGAGCATAGAGAACATCAGTCCCTGTGTAAAATGTAGAGAAGATAGTCATTGTGTATCATTATAGATAACAGCTATCCGTGTGCACAATATAGTGGACAGCAGTCCCTGTGTCCATTTTCGAGAACAGCAGTGCCTGAGCACAATACAAAAAAACAGCAGTCCCTGCGTCTTATATAGAGACCAGCAGTCCATATGTATAATCTGGAGAACAGCAGTAACTGTGTATAATATAGAGAAAAGCACTCTCTGTGTACAATGTTGAGAACATTTGTGGGCGGCACAGTGGTTAGCTCCGCTGCCTCACAGTGCCAGAGACCCGGGTTCAATTCCCGCCTCAGGCAACTGTCTGTGTGGAGTTTGCACATTATAGAACATAGAACATAGAAGAATACAGCGCAGTACAGGCCCTTGGGCCCTCGATGTTGCGCCGATCCAAGCCCACCTAAACTACACTAACCCACTATCCTCCATATACCTATCCAATGCCCTCTTAAATGCCCATAAAGAGGGAGAGTCCACCACTGTTACTGGCAGGGCATTCCATGAACTAACGACTCGCTGAGTGAAGAACCTACCCCTAACATCAGTCCTATATCTACCCCCCCTTAATTTAAATCTGCGTGGGTTTCCTGTGGGTGATCCGGTTTCCTCCTACAGCCCAAAAAATGTGCAGTTTAGGTGAATTAGACATGCTGAATTGCCCGTAGTGTTAGGTGAAGGGTTAAATGTAGAGGAATTGGTTGTTCTTCAGAGGTCAGTGTGGAATTGTTGGGCCGAAGGGCCTGTTCCCATACTGTAAGTAATCTAAAAAAAAAGCAGTCCATGTGTATAATATTGAGAACAGCAGATGCTGTGTCTAATATAAAGAATATGAATTCTTGTCTTTACTAAAGAGAACAGCCATCCCTATGTATAAAAATGAGAACAGCAGTCACTGTTTATGATATAGAGAAAAGCAATCTCCGTGTACAATGTCAAGAACAGCAGTTCCCTGTATTTAATCATGAGGACAGCAGTCCCTGTGTCAATTTCAGAGAACAGCATTGCCTGTGCATAATATAAAGAACAGCAGTCCCTCTGTACAGTATAGAGAAAAGCAGTCCCTGTGTATAATACAGAGAACAGCAATCCCTGTGTATAATACAGAGAACAGCAGTGCCTGTGTATAATATAGAGAAACACAGTCTCTGTGTACAATGTTTAAAACAGCAGTCCCTGCATTTAATCATGAGAACAGTAGTCCCTGTGTATAATATAGAGAACAGCAGTTCCTGTGCCTATTTTAAATAACAGCAGTGCCTGTGCATAATATAGAGAATAGCAGTCCCGGTGTATAAAACAGAGAACATCAGTTCTCAGTCCTGCATATACTGTCGAGAACAGCAGAATCTACGTACAGATTACTGAATGCAAATCCCTGTATATAATGTTAAGAACAGCAGAGCCTGTGTACATTGTAGAGAACAGCAGTCCCTTTGTATAACATCGAGTACAGCAGTCCATGTGTCTATTATAGAGAATGGCAGTCCCTGTGTACAAAATAGAGAACCACTGTCCCTGTGTGTATTACAGAAAACAGCAGTCTCTAGGTATATGATAAAGAACTGCAGAACCTGTGAATACTATGGAGAAAAACTGTCCCTGAGTACAATAAAGAGCATAGCAGTCCCTCTGTACAATACTGAGATGAGCAGTCCCTGTGTATAACAGAGAACAACACTCCCTGTGTATAATATAGAGAACAGTCCTGTGGACAAATGCAGAGAACAGCATTCACTGCGTGCAATATAGAGAACAGCAGTGCCTCTGTACATGGTAGGGAACAGCAACCCCTGAATATAATATAGAAAAAAGCAGTCTCTGTGTTTTATAAAGAGAACAGCAGTCCCTTTGTATGTTATACGGAGCAGCAGTCCCTGTGCATAATATAGAGAAAACAGTCTCTGTCTTTGTGATACTGAAGAGGAGTCATAGCATGAAAACAGACCCCCCTCCCCCCTTCTTTCCCAGTCCAACCCATCCATGCCGACCAGACATCCCAACCCAATCTAGTCCCACCTGCCAGCATGTGGCCCAAATCCCTCCAAACCCTTCCTATTCATATACCCATCCAGATGCCTTTTAAATGTTGCAGTTGTATGAGCCTCCACCATTCCCTCTGGCAGCTCATTCCATAGACATACCACCCTCTGACTGAAAACGTTGTCTCCTAGCACTCTTTTACATCTTTTCCCTCTCACCCTACATCTAGCTCTGGACTCCCCATCCCGGGGAAAAAACAACTTTATTTTTTTACCCTATCCATGCCGTCCATGATTTTATAAACCTCTATAAGTTCATCCGTCAGCCTCTGATGCTTCCTCAGGGAAAACAGCCCGAGCCTAATTAACCTCTCCCGATACCTCAAATCCTCCAAACGTGGCAACATCCTTGTCGATCTTTTCTGAATCCTTTCAAGTTTCACAACATCTTTCTGATAGAAAGGAAACCAGAATTGCTCGCAGTATTCCAACAGTGGCCGAAGCAATGTCCTGTACAGCTGCAACATGACCTCCCAACTTCTGGACTCAATTGTATGACCAATAAAGGAAAGCATACCGAATGCCTTCTTCACCAGCCTATCTACCTGCATCTCCACTTTCAAGGAGCTGTGAACCTGCACTCCATAGTCTCTTTGTTAAGCAACACTCCCTAGGATTGTACCATTTTTGTATAAATCTTGCTAAGATTTGCTTTCCAAAATGCACCACCTCACATTTATCTAAATTAAACTCCATCTGCCACTTCTCAGTCCATTGGCCCATCAGATCAACATCCCGTTGTAATCTGAGCTAACCGCCTTCGCTATTCACTACCCCTCCAATTTTGGTATCATCTGCAAACTTACTATCTATACCGCTTATGCTCACATACAAATCATTTATATAAATGATGAAAAGTAGTGGACACAGCACCGATTCTTGTGGCACCCCACTGGTCACAGGCCTCCGGTCTGAAAAACAATCCTCCACCACCACCCTCTGTCTTCTACCTTTGACCCAGTTCTGTATCCAAATAGCAAATTCTCCCTGAATTCCATGACATCTAACCTTGCTCACCGGTCTGTATCATATGGAAAACAGCAGTCCCTGTGTTGAAAAGAGGGAATAGCAACCCCTGTGTTTATTATAGGGAACAGCAGTCACTGCGTATAATATCGAGAAAGCAGTCCCTGTATATAATATAGAGAATATTGTATCTCAGTGTATAATGTAGAAAACAGCAATCCACATGTACAATCTGTAGAACAGTTGTCCCTGTCTATATTGTAGAGAACAGCAGTCCCTGTATCTTATGTAGAGAACAGCAGTCCCTGAGTGTATGGTTGAGAACTGCAGTCCCAGTGTATATTGTTGAGAACAGGCAGATCCTGTGTGTCATGTGGAGAACAGAAGTCCCTGTGTATAATGTAGAGAATAATTGCCCCTGTGTATAACATAGAGAACAGCAGACCCTGCACTCACAGGCGAGAACAGCAGTCACTTCATACAGTGTAGAGAACAGCAGCCCATGTGTGCAATGTTGTGGACAGCAGTGCCTGTGGAGATTGTAGAGAACGGCAGTCCCTTTGTATAAAATAGAGAACATGGGTCACTGTGTATAACATAAGGAAAAGCAGTCCCTGTGTGCAACATTGAGAATAGCAGTGTCTGTGTACATGATGGAGAACAGCAGCTCCTATGCACATTATACAGAACATACAGAACAGCCGTCCCTATGTTTAATAAAGAGATCAGCAGTCCATGTGTATGATACAGAGAACAGCAGTCCCTATGTATAATGTGGAGAACAGCAGTCTCTGTGTCTGTTATACAGGACAAAAGTCCCTATGGAAAATGTAGAAAACAGCAATGCCTGTGTACAATGTAGAAAACAGCAGCGACTGTGTGCAATGTAGAGAACAGCAGTCCCTGTGTGCAATGTAGTGAACAGCAGTGCCTGCATACAACATTGTGTACAACAGTCCCTGTGTATAATATAGAGAAGAGCAGTCGGTGTGCATAATATAGGGAACAGCAGTCGCTGCATATAATATGGAGAACAGCAGTCCCAGTGTAGAATATAGAGAATAGCTGTCCTTGAGTGTCTGGTAGAGAACAGTAGTCCCTGTGTAAAATGTAGAGACGAGCAGTCCTGTGTACATTGTAGGGAACAGCATGCCCCCCATATAATATAGAGAACAGCAGTCCCTGTGTTTAATAAACAGGAGTTTAAAATGTAGAGAACAGCAGTCCTACGTTCATTGTAAAGAACAGCAGTCCCAACATGTAATACAGAGAACAGCAGTCCCTGTGTTTAATAAAGAGAACAGCAATCCCTGTATATAATATAGAAAACAACAATCCCTGTATTTCAGAAAGAGATTAACAGTTCCTGCATATAGTATAGAGAACAGCAGTCACTGTGTATAATATAGAGAACATGTGTCCCTGAGTATATTATAGAGAGCAGGAGTCCCTATGTGTAATATTGAGAATAGCCTTACCTGGGTATAATATGGAGAACAGCACTCTTTGTGTCTATAATAGAGCACAACAGTGCCCGTGTATAAGAGAAAAAAGCAGCCCCTGTGTACAATATGGAGAACAGCAGCCCTGTGCATAATATTGTGTCTAATATAGAAAACAGCAGTCACTGAGCATAATATATAGAATAGAAGTCCGTGTGTTCAATAGAGAGCAGCAGTCCCTGTGTTTAGTTTAGAGTACAGCAATCTCTGTGTCATTTAGAGACCAACAATCTCTGAGTCTAACATAGAGAACAGAGTCACTGTGTATAATATATAGAACAACAGTCCTTGTGCATTGTATAGAGAACAGCAAACCCTGTGAATAATGTAGTTGTTCCTGTTTATAATGTGGAGAACAGTAGTGTCTGTGTACATTTTGGAGAACAGCAGCTCCTATGTCTCATAGAGAAGAGCAGTCACTGCGTATAATTTAGAGAACAGCTGTCGCTGAGTGTATGGTAGAAAATGGTGGTCCCTGTATAAAATGTAGAGGACAGTGGTCCTGCATATATTGTAGGGAAGAGCAGTCCCTGTGCACAGTGAAGAGAACAGCAGTCCCTTCAAGTAATATAGAGAACAGCAGTCCCTGTATTTAATAAAAACAGCAATCCCTGTTTATAATGTAAAGAACAGCAATCCCTGTGTATAATATAGAGAACAGTAGTCACTGTGTATATTATAGAGAGCAGGTGTCCCTCTGTGTAATATAGAGAACAGTCTTACCTATATATAATATGGAGTACAGCAGTCCTTGTGTCAATTATACAGACCAGTACCCGTGTATGAGTGAGAACAGCAGTCCTTGTGTACAATACAGAGAACAGCAGTCCCTGTGTTCCATGTAGGGAACAGCAGTTCCTGTGTCTAATAGAGGGAATCGCAGTCCCTGTATATAATATAGAGAACAGCAGTCCAGCAAACACTGGAGAACAGCAGGACCTGTGTACAGTGTAGAGAAATGCAGTCCCTGTATTGAATGTCTAGAACAGCAGAGCCTTTGTACATTGTAGAGACCAACAGTCACTGTGTATAATGTGGAGACTAGCAGTCCCTGTATATAATGCAGCAATGTACGGCAATCTCTCTGTACACTAAAGAGAACAGCAGTCCTTGTGTGTAAAATGGAGAACAGCAATCCCTGTGCAAAATAGGCAACAGCTGTACCTGTATCTATTCCACAAAATAGCCATCCCTCTGTACAATACAGAGATCTGCAGTCCTGGTGTAAAACATAGAGAACAACAGTCCCTGTGTATAACATAGAGAATTATATTATGCACAGAGATGGCTGTTCTCTTTATTAAACACAGGGATTCATGTTCTTTATATTAGACACACCATCCGCTGTTATCTATAGTTTACACCGGGACATTGTACACAGAGATTGCGTTTTTCCATAATATACACAGTGACCGCTGTTCTCGACATTGTACACAGAGACTGTGTTTCACTATATTACACACAGGGGCTGCTGTTCTCTTCATGATATGGAGGGCTTGCTGTTGTCTATATTATGCACAGGGACCGCTGTTTTCTGTATTATACAGAGTTACTGCTGTTCTTTATATGATACATATGAACTGCTGTTCTCTCTCTCGCACACAGGGACTGCTGTTCTCTAAAATAGACAGAGGGGCTGCAGTTCTTGAAATTGTACATAAGGACTGCTGTTCTCTATATTATACACAGGGATTGCTGCTCTTTATATTACACACCGGGCTAGCTGCTCCCTATATTATGCTCAATGACTCATGTTCTCTATATTGTTCACAGGGACTGCTGTTCTCGACATTGTACACAGAGATTGCTTTTCTCTTTCATATACACAGTGATAGCTGTTCTCTAGTTGATCCGTATGGACCGCTGTCTTCTATATTTTACACAGGGAATGCTGGTCTTTTATTGTGCATAGGCACTGCTGTTCTCTGAAACAGACACAGGGACTGCTGTTCTCTATATTATACACAGGGACGGCTGCTCTCTATATTACACACATGGATAGCTGTTCTGTATATTATACACACTGAATCAAATTCTCTATATTGTACACAGATTGCTTTTCTCTATAATATACACAGTGACTGCTATTCTCGAGATTGTACACGTAGACTGCGTTTCTTGATGTTATACACAGGGACTGCTGTTCTCTATTATACAGAGGGACTGCTGTTATCTACATTATGCACAGGGACTGCTGTTTTCTATGTTATACAGAGGGACTGCTGTTCTCAAAATTTACATATGAACTACTGATTCTATATTGCACACAGGGACGGCTGTTCTTCATATAATGCACAGGCACTGCTGTTCTCTAAAACAGACAGAGGGACTGCTGTTCTACGTATTGTACACAGGAACTGCTGTTCTTTATATAATGCACAGGCACTGCAGTTCTCTAAAAACAGTCACAAGGACATTATACACAGGGACTGCTGCTCTCTATATTACATACAGGGATAGCTGTTCTCTATATTATACATAGTGACTCATGTTCTTTATATTGTACACAGGGAGTGCTGTTCTCTATATTATATACAGACACTGGTATTCTGTACAATATACACACGGACGACTATTCTCTTTTTTAAACACAGGGATTCATGTTCTTCATATTAGACACAGCATCTGCTGTTCTCTGTAGTCCACACAGGGACTGCTGTTCCCGACATTGTACACAAAGAGTGTTTTTCTCTATATTATACACAGTCACTGCTATTCTCTAGATTATACATATGGACTGCTGTTCTCTATTTAAGACACAGGGAATGCTCTTCACTATATTATACATATGCACTGCTATTCTCTATATTTTACACAGGGACTGCTGTTCTTTTTATTGTGCTGAGGCACTGCTGTTCTTTAAAATCGACACAGGGACTGCTGTCCTCTATATTATACACAGGGACTGCTGCTCTCTATATTATGCACAGGGATAGCTGTTCTCTATATTATACAAAGTGACGTCTATTCTCTATCTTGTCTACAGGGACTGCTTTTCTCTATATTATACACAGGGACGGCTGTTCTCTTCATTAAACACAGGGATTCATGTTGTTTATATGAGACACAGCATTTTCTGTTCTCTATATTATTCACAGTGACTGCTGTTCTCCATATTGTACACAGGGACTGCTGTTCTTTAGATTATGCACAGGCACTGCAGTTCTCTAAAACAGACATAGAGACTGCTGTCCTCTTTATTATACACAGGGACTGCAGCTCTCTATATTATGCACTGGCACTGCAGTTCTCTATACTATACACAGTGACGCATATTCTCTATATTGTACACAGGGACTGCTGTTCTCTATATTACACACAGACACGGGTATTCTCTATATTATACACAGGGATGGCTTTTCTCTTCATTAAACACAGTGATTCATGTTCTTTATATTAGACACAGCATCTTCTGTTCTCTATATTATACACATAGACTGCTATTCTCCATATTGTACACTGGGACTGCAGTTTTTTATATTGTGCACAGGCACTGCAGTTCTCTGAAATTGACACAATGATAACTGTTCTCTGTGTTATACACAGTGACTGCTGCTCTCTATATTACACACAGGGACTGCTGTTCTTTATATTGTACGCAATGACTCCTATTCCCTATATTGTATACAGGGACTGCTGTTCTCTATATTATACACAGCGCTAGTGTTCTCTATATATAATCACATAGATTGTTGTTCATTTTATTAAACAGAGGGATTAATGTTCTTTATATTAGATACAGCATCTCTCTAGTATACAAGGGACTGCTGTTCTCAACATTGTACACGGAGAGTGCTTTTCTCTATATTATACACAGTGACTGCTATTCTTTAGATGAGACATATGGACTGCTGTTCTCTATATAAGACACAGGGAATGCTCTTCACTATATTATACATGTGAACTGCTGTTCTCTATATTTTACAGATGGACTGCTGTTCTTTATATTGTGCTGAGGCACTGCTGTTCTCTAAAATCGACACAGGGATTGCTGTCTTCTATATTATATACATGGACTGCTGCTCTCTTATTACGCACAGGGACTGCAGCTCTCTATATTACGCACTGGCACTGCAATTCTCTATATTATACACAGTGACGCATATTCTCTATATTGTACACAGAGACTGCTGTTCTCTATATTACACACAGACGCGGGTATTCTCTACATTATACACAGGGACGGCTTTTCTCTTCATTAAACACAGTGATTCATGTTCTTTATATTAGACACAGCATCTTCTGTTCTCTATATTATACACATGGACTGCTTTTCTCTATATTGTACACTGAGACTGCTGTTTTTTATATTGTGCACAGGCACTGCAGTTCTCTGAAATTGACACAACGATAGCTGTTCTCTATGTTATACACAGTGACTGCTGTTCTTTATAATATGCACAAGCACTGCATGTCTCTAAAACAGACATAGTGACTGCTGTCCTCTTTATTATACACAGGGACTGCTGCTCTCAATATTAAACACATAGTGACTGCTGTTCTTTATATTGTACACAGTGACTCTTAATCTCTATATTGTACACAGGGACTGCTATTCTCTATATTATACACAGACGTTGGTGTTCTCTATATATAATCACAGGAATCGTTCATTTTATTGAACAGAAAGTTTCATGTTCTTTATATTAGATACAGCATCTGCTGTTCTCTCTAGTATACAAGGGACTACTGTTCTCAACATTGTACACAGAGAGTGCTTTTCTCTATATTATACACGGTGACTGCTATTCTCTAGATTATACATACGGACTGCTGTTCTCTGTGTAAGACACAGGGAATGCTCTTCTCAATATTAAACATATGAACTGCTGTTCTCTATATTTTACACAGGGACTCCTGTTCTTTATATTGTGCACAGACACTGCTGTTCTCTAAAACAGACACAGGGACTGCTGTCCTCTATATTATGCACAGGGACTCTGCTCTCTACATTGGTGGGTGGCACGGTGGCACAGTGGTTAGCACTGCTGCCTCACAGCTCTAGAGACCCGGGTTCAATTCCCACCTCAGGCGACTGACTGTGTGGAGTTTGCACGTTCTCCCTGTGTCGGCGTGGCTTTTCTCTGGGTGCTCCGATTTCCTCCCACAATCCAAAGATGTGCACGTCAGGTGAATTGGCCACGCTAAATTGCCTGTAGTGTTAGGTAAGGGGTAAATGTAGGGGTATGGGTGGGTTGCGCATCGGCGGGTCGGTGTGGGCTTGTTGGGCCAAAGGGCCTATTTCCACACTGTAATGTAATCTAATCTACGCACAGGGATAGCTGTTCTCTATATTATACACAGTGATGCATATTCTCTGTATTGTACACAGGGACTGCTGTTCTCTATATTATACACAGACACTGGTGTTCTCTATTTTATACACAGGATGACTATTCCCTTCATTAAACTCAGTGATTCGTGTTTGTTACATTATACACAGCATCTTCTGTTCTCTATATTATACATAGGGACTGCTGTTCTCCATAGTTTACACAGGGACTGCCGTTCTTTATATTGTGCACAGGCACTGCAGTTCTCTGAAATTGACACATTGTCAATTTAATAAGACATTCTCTTATTAAATGCAGGGATTCATGTTCTTTATATTAGGCACAGCATCTGCTGTTCTCTGTATTATACACAGGGATAGCTGTTCTCCATATTGTACGCAGGGACTGCTGTTCTTTAAATTATGCACAGGCACTGCTGTTCTCTGAAATTGACACACAGACATCTGTTCTCTGTATTATACATAGAGACTGCTGTTCTCATAATTAAATACAGGGACTGCTATTCTCAACATTGTACATAGAGACTGTGTTTCTCGATATTATACACTGGGACTGCTGTTCTCTATGTTGTACGCAGACACTAGTGTTCTCTACATTATACACAGGAATGGCTGTTCTCGTTTTTAAACACAGGGATTCATGTTCTTTATATTAGACACAGCATCTGCTGTTCTCTATATTTTACACAGGGACTGCTGTTCTCGACATTGTACAATGAGATTGCTTTTCTCTATATGATACACATATTTACTCTAGATGATACATATGGACTGCTGTTCTCGATATTTTACACAGGGACTGCTGTTCTTCATATTGTGTGCAGACACTGCTGTTCTCTGAATTAGACACAGGGACTGCTGTTCTCTCTATTACACACTGGGATAGCTGTTCTCTGTATTATACACAGTCACTCATATTCTCTATATTGTACATACGGATGGCTGTTCTCTATATTATACACAGAAACTGGTGTTATCAATATAATACACAGGTACGGTTGTTCACTTTATTAAATAAAGGGATTCATGTTCTTTATATTAGACACAGCACCTGCTGTTCTCTATATTATACATAGGGACTGCTGTTCTCGACATTTTACACAGAGTGCTTTTCTCTATATTATACACAGTTACTGCTGGATTCTAGATGATACATATGGACTGCTGTTCTCTATATAAGACATAGGGAAAGCTCTTCACGTATTATACATGTGAAATGCTGTTCTCTATATTTTACACGGGGACTGTTGTGCTTTATACTGCTGTTCTCAAAATTTTACACAGGGACTGCCGTTCTTCATATTGTGCACAAGCACTACTGTTCCCTAAAATAGAAACTGGGACTGCAGTCCTCTACATTATACACAGGGAGTGCTGCTCTCTATATTACGCACAGGGATAGCTGTTCTGTATATTATACACAGTGATGCATATTCTCTATATTGTACACAGGGACTGCTGTTTTCTATATTATTGCCATTGCTGTTTTCAAAGTAGACGCAGGGACTGCTGTCCTCTCTATATACACAGGGACTGTGCTTTCTAAATTATTTACAAGGATAGCTGTTCTCTATGTTATATGCAGTGACACATATTCTCTGTGTTGTACACAGGGATAGCTGTTCTCTAGATTATACACAGACACTGGTGTTCTCTATTTTATACACAGGGACGGATGTTCTCTTCATTAAACATAGTGATTCATGTTCTTTGTATGGTCTTTATATTATACACAGGGACTGAATTTCTCCATATTGTACACAGGGACTGCTGTTTATTATGCTATCCACAGGCACTGCTGTTCTCTGAAATTGACACAGGGAAAGCTGTTCTCTATATTATACACAGAGACTGGTGTTCTCAACATTAAATACAGGGACAGCTGTTCCCGACATTGTACACAGAGACTGCTTTTCTCGATATTATACACAGGGACTGCTGTACTCTATATTATACAGAGGGCTGCTATTTTCTGTATTGTACAGAGGGACTGCTATTTTCTGTATTATACACATATGAACTGCTGTTGTCTATATTGCACACAGGGACTGCTGATCTTTATATAATGCACAGCCTCTGCTGTTCTCTGAAACAGACAGAAGGACTGCTGTTCTCTCTATTATACACAGGGTCTGCTGTTCTCTAAAATGGACAAAGGGACTGTTGTTCTCTATATTATACATAGCGGCTGCTGTTCTCATGATTAAATACAGGGACTGCTGTTCTCAACATTGTACACAGAGACTGTGTTTCTAGATATTATACACGGGGACTGCTGTTCTATGTATTATACAGAGGGACACATGTTGACTATATTATACATATGAACTGCCGTTGTCTATATTGCACACAGGGACTGCTGTTCTTCATATAATGCACAGGCACTGCTGTTCTCTATAATAGGCAGGGGGACCGCTGTTCTCTATATTACACCCAGGGATAGCTGTTCTCTATATTATACACAGACATAGGTGTTCTCTTTTTTTTCACAGGGACTGCTGTTCTCTATCACTCAGAGTGACTGCTGTTCTCTGTATTATACATAGGGACTGCTGTTTTCAGTATTATACAGAGGGACTGCTGTTCTCTATATTACACCCAGGGATAGCTGTTCTCTATATTATACACAGACATTGGTGTTCTCTTTTTTTTCACAGGGACTGCTGTTCTCTATCACTGAGAGTGACTGCTGTTCTCTCTATTGCACATATGAACTGCTGTTGTCTTTATTGCACACAGGGGCTGCTGTTCTTCAAATTACACACAGGGATAGCTGTTCTGTATATTATACACAGACACTATGTTCTCTGTATTATACAAAGGGACGGCTGTTCTCTTTTCTAAACACAGGGATTCATGTTATTTATATTAGACGCAGCATCTTCTGTTCTCTATATTGTACACAAGGACTGCTGTTTTTTATATTATGCACAGACAGTGAAGTTCTCTGAAATAGACAAGGGGACTGCTGTTCTCTATATTATCTATGGGGACTGCTATTCTCTGTCTTATGCACAGGGACTGCTGTACTTTCTATATTGCACAGGCACTGCCATTCTCTAAAATAGACACAGGTACTGCTGTACACTGCATTTTACTCAGGGACTGCTGCTCTCTATATTGTACACAAGGATAACTGTTCTCTGTATTATACACAGTGACGCATATTCTCTATATTTTACACAGGGGCTTCTGTTTTCTATATTATACACAGACACTGATATTCTGTGTATTATACACAGGGATGGCTGTTCTCTTCATTAAACACAGTGATTCATGTTCTTTATATTAGACACAGCATCATCTGTTCTCTATATTATACTCAGGGACTGCTGTTCTCCTAATTGTTCACAGGGACTGCTGTTGTCTAAGATAGACACAGGGACTGCTGCTCTCTATGTTACACACAGAGATAGCTGTTCTCTATGTGGTACACAGTGACTCATGTTCTCTATATTGTACACAGGGACTGGTGTTCTCTACATTATACACAGGGACGGCTCTTCTCTTTTTTTAAACACAGGGATTCATGTTCTTTATATTAGACACTGCATTTGCTGTTCTCTACATAATACACAGGGACTGCTGTTCTCCAAATTGCACACAAAGATTGCTTTTCTCTATATTATATACAGTACCTGCTGGTCTCCAGATCATACATATGAACTGCTGTTCTCAAAATTTTACACAGGGACTGCCGTTCTTCATATTGTGCACAAGCACTACTGTTCCCTAAAATAGAAACTGGGATTGCAGTCCTCTATATTACGCACAGGGATAGCTGTTCTGTATATTATACACAGTGATGCATATTTTCTATATTGTACACAGGGACTGCTGTTTTCTATATTATACACAGACACTGGTGTTCTCTGTATCAAACTAAGGATTACACGTTCTTTATATTAGACACAGCATCTGCTGTTGTCTAAATTATTCACAGTGACTGGTGTTCTCCATATTGTATACAGGGACTGCGGTTCTCTATATTATGCACAGAGACTGCTGTTCTCTTTAGTAAACACAGGGACTTCTGCTCTCTA
>NW_025214387.1:41046-42797 GCF_004010195.1 Chiloscyllium plagiosum | reverse complement strand
CTGTTAACGACATGCAAGTCCTGGACCACCTGCACTGCCAAATACTTGCCATACAACGCCAGGAGGAAAAATACCTCACCATCCGCCCTAATACTCTCGAATGACACGCATCACAGTCGACTAAGCCAGTTTTCCCATCTCCTCTCCCTCCACTTCATCGCAATTCAAACCGCCAACATGGTACTGCCCACTTGAACAGTTCTATCTCTACATGTTCCTGCCCACCTTCTATTCCGACCAATCACCACCACGCCCCAACTGCATCTTCCTATCGGTTTCCCAGCTCACCTCCACTCAGCATCACTGCCTCCCATTTATCTCTCAGTCCCCTTCCCTGCTACAAACCTCATGAAGGACCTACGCCTGAAACGTCGGTTCACCCGCTCCTTGGATGCTGCCTGATTTGCTGTGGCTTCCAAGCAACACAATTTTCGACACCCAAAACCATGCTGACTATTTCTACTCAAACAATGTTTTTACGAACATTCATAAATCCTAACTCTCAGAATCCTCTCCCATATTGTGCCCACCAACGATATAAGAGTGACTTGTCCGTAATTTCCAGGCTCATCCGTCTTCCTCTTCTTGAACAACGGAAGAGCACTTGTCAGCGTCAATCATCTGGCACTGCTGAAGAGGACTGAAAAGATCATGGCCGAAATAGGCACCCGTCTCCCCACGGGATTTATATATTATCATGTTTGACAAGGTTTCCAGCACATCCAGCTTCTTAACATCAAATTTTCGATAGTATCAGTCCGTTTCACTCCTCTCCAAACAAAATCCAGCTGTTCTAAATGCAGCCTCATGAAATTGAGTCTGCACTAGAGGATATGAATAAGTAAATAATAAATCCGAAAGTGACTGGACAGAACCGGCGTATTGTGTATCGAGAGAAATATTTAAGTCATTGTTTAAGTGTGCATATTATTCACTACAACAAAAAGAATTAAGGAAACAATGCAGAGCCGAATGTACGGCGCACTAAATGCAGTACCAACGCCGCAGGTTTCAATTCACAGCTTGTCCATTCAAAGAATTTACCGCCTCATACTTCTCACTCAGTCAGACAGTACAACCGTTGATGACTGAGGAGATATGTAAATTCTCTTGCACATTGAGTGTTATTCTGTCCTGGACATTGTTCTAGTGTTGTCGTCAGCATATTTGTGCCAGGAACAAGTCCACAGTCGCTCTAAAAGGCAGAAGCCATTACTAATTTTGCAGTCCATTCTCCTTGGTATTTCACAGTGTGGTTGAGCTCATTTCCGAATTGATGCTGTGTTATAGTCTAAAAGAAAGTATTGGCAAATATGCTGAGGAGCTGTATCATGGCAGATGCGCGTTCTGTTGTCATGTGGTGATCTGAGCCAGAGGGACAAAACTCAATGTTATTATATATATATAAAAAAATAAAAAAGCCCAGTAGCCAATGAAACCATGCAAGTATCAGATATAATAAAGAGTAAAATGATGGATCTCCTTCCCTTTACCATTTCTCGGTCTTAGCGATTCTCAGCAATGGTGCAGTCCTGGAGCCAGTGTCATTCTCTAGTAGTCACGACATTGCGACTGTCAGAATATTGAGGAGCAAAACAAGAACAGACGGGAGAAATGAAACATGATAAATGCGGTCCATGACGCGTAAGCAACAAAGCTGAGTTTCAAACCGCATTTCCATGGACCAATACCAATCATAAATCGAGCTTCCTGTGTAAAGCCTCGATGATGAGGTTACAAACAGCCCAGTA
>NW_025214387.1:38237-39618 GCF_004010195.1 Chiloscyllium plagiosum | reverse complement strand
TTTTTATATTTAAAATATTTATCTCAAACAGTTATTCTTTCCCTGTATTAAAAAGATTACACTTAATTTTAAACCATGATTATGTAATTTTAAGTGATTGGGACTACCATTTCTAAAGTCTCTGAGTAGCCTAAACAATGTTAGAACAGATTTCTGTGAGTAGATAAGGATCATTCAACATGATGCCAGAGCACAAAAGGGTTAATCTGAAAAAATGTCAAAGCATAATAGATAGAAAATGAAAAATGGCAAAAAATGTCCTTGGTGCCGACTAAACACCACTTACCCCAGACTTCTCCATTTCTTCTTCCCGTAATTGTGAGCCATGAATATTGAAGCGTGGATTTAGGAAGAAAGACAGAAAAAGATCACAAGCTCAGACAGAAAAGACAAGGTCTCAGACATGCAGTAACAGATGCCAAGGGACACAACAGTCATCATAACATAAACTGACAGAGTCATAAACAGAGTCTTAAATACAAATATTCTTCAATCCAGTACAGTCACTTTCATCACTAAAAAGTACTTCATAAAACTTTTCGTATGTTAATATTGAAAAATTGAAGGTGAGAATGAAATTATATTTTGTCAATGTTCTCTATAAAGAAAAATGCAGAAGTTATTCTAATCATGATATGGATAATTATACATTAATAGGAAAAGGTCATCTAATAATTAGAATGGAGCTGTTGAACTAAAGCTTGGCGTTGTGTGATTTCTAACTTCGAAAATAACGTTGGGTTTCTCAAGAGAGCAACGGTTATGAAACTCAAGTGACGACAGCTTGACAGAATAAGGTAGTTTGGAATAATTGAAGCAAGAATGGAAGTGTTCTATTAATAGTTCATGCATTTAATAGTATACTATGTCAGTATTTTATCACACACCACAACCGCTCCAGGGCAGTTAACAATGAGGCACATTGCAGGAGTCACACTTGGTCCATCCCAGACATCAACCTCCCCTGTCTTGACATCTCCATTTCTATCTCGGGTGCAATCTCCTGGCGGATGAGTGCTAGGAAACCCACAGACTCTCATCGCTAGACGAACGACACCCTTTCCCTGCCAACAACAGGCAAGTAGTCCACTGCATTCACGCAATGCTTCAGCCGATACTGCATCTTCTTGTATGAGGAGACATTCCACTATCAAGCATCATAGATGTCCACCCATTTTGATCAAAGTGTTTCCCTGCCTTGTCATTCAGAGAGCCCTTGAGCGCACCTCCTCCATTCTCCACTGCACTGCTCTCAAAACCCCTTTACACAAATTTAGATAAGTTCACTCTTGCGCTCATACAACGGCTGACTAGTCTCTACATTCAACCAATAATCCTTAAACACTTCTGACAACTCTAATTGAACCACAACACCAAGAAT
>NW_025214387.1:24178-29567 GCF_004010195.1 Chiloscyllium plagiosum | reverse complement strand
TGAGTTCTGGAAAATTTACAAGGTAACATTTGGTCCAGCACCTTGCAGTACCTGAGTTGCTATGAGACACAAAAAAACAAAATTGATCAATCCGTTTAAATTATGTCCCAAGAAGCTCAACTACAATCGAGTTTAAATTTGGTATTTCGCAATATTATAAAAAACAATGAAATCAGCCGATTCTTAGGGGTAGTAAGCTGAAAAAAATGACCACTTAGGGGAGAACTGCCACGCACCAACATCTGCAGACTGCCCGTAGAATAGCTCTCCGAAATGTACCTTTATTTATCAATGACCTGTGAAACAGAAACTCTAAGGAGAAGAAACGAAGACAGAGGAAGAAAAAGAGAAGATTCGACAGCTGGCTGGTTCTGAAATTTGAATGTTTTAGTATATCTTAATTGGGTGTTGGGGGGACGGGAGGTGGGGGGAGGGGGATGATCGGACCAGTATTGTAGAAGGGAAAGTAAAAGATAGGTCACAGAAAGGAGTTGCAAATAGTTGTTAGTTAATTATTCTCTGTTAGCCTTTAAAAAAGGTTGTCAATTTTTACTTTAAATAGTGACCTTTTGGATGGTTATTGGCGTTCCGAATTTTTCCAGATTACAGCACGGGTTAAATCTTTTTTGTGTTGCAAAATTAAATTAGCGCGGGGTGGGGGAGGGGGAGGTTTCCCCGTGTTGAAACACATTAACTCGGATTCCTCTGCACAGATGCAGCCAGACCTGCAGAGCTTTTCCAGCACATTTGTGTCTTAGTTTCTGGTTTACGAAATCTGCAGTTTTTTTGAATTTCTTTTGTGTATCATTGACAGCTACCGTTGAGGTCCTTGAGGACAGGTAGACAGCTAATGTTGTTACATCATTTGTAATTTGGCTGCAAAGAAAACCCACGGAACTACAGACCAGTGAGTTTGATGTCAAGGGTGGAGAAGTGTTTGTAGGAGATTCTGAGAGGCAGTATTTACATGCATATGGAAAGACAAGGACTGAATAGGGATATTCAGCATGGCTTTGTTTCTGGGAATCCATGTCTCACAAACTAGATTGCAGTTTTTGAAGAGGTGATAGGGAAGATAGATGAAGGTAAAGCAGCATACGTTGTCTACTTGGAACTTAGTGAGGCCCAACAAGGTTCACATGGAAGCCTGGTTAATAAAGTTAGATCACAGGACATCAGGGAGAGCTCACCAATTAGATGCAAAACTGGCTTGACCGCAGGAGGCAGACGGTGCTGGGAGAGATTTGCTGTTCCAATTGGAGGCCTGTGTCCAGCGTTGTGCCACAAGGACCTGGCTGCTGTTTTCATTGTTTTTGGAAATGGTTTGGATGAGAACATTGGAACCGTGGATAGTAAGTTGGAGATGAAACCCCAAAAATTGGAGTTATGGTGGACAGTGAAGAAGGCTATCTTAGAGAACAAAGATATCTTGATCTACTTGACAAGTGGGCTGAATATTGGTTGATGGGGCGTCATGCAGATAAATGTGAGATGTTGCATTTTGTTAGACAAACGAGTGTAGGATTTATTCAGAAAATGGTAGTGCTGGGGAGTGTTGTCAAACAGAGAGATCCAGGATCTAGGTACACAGTTCCGTAAAAGTGGAGACGCAGATGGACAGGGCAGTGAATAAGGCATAAGGCAATCTGCCTTCCATCGGTCAGAGCATTGATTATAGGAATTGGCACATCATGTTGTGGCTCTACAAGAGAATGCTAAGGCTACATTTGAAGCACTGAGTGCAATTCTTGTCGCCCTGCTATTGGAAAGATGTTGTAAACTGGGAAGGAGACAAGCGTATTTAAAATGATGTGACGGAGATGGGAGATTTTGAGACATAAGGATAGGCTGGTGTTAGAAACACAATTAACAAAATTAACTGAGACCACCAAAAGCTGGAATCAAGACAATTTGTTTACGAACTTGCAAGTAAGGGCTTCAGATGCATTAAGCAATTGAGCAAATAAGCATTGGGATACATGTACAGTTATATCTTTTGAGCTGCATAAGGTCACCTCTCCAACCCTTGTATTATCCAACCATCTTAGCTGTCGCTACGTAACTTCCCTGTATTATCTAAATTAAAATCTATGTCTGTTTTCTTAGACGTAGACATTAACCACCATTATCTCCAGTTACATTAGTGGTCTCACCTTGTTCATTTTTTCCCACTGCACATATTCTTATCTGTCTAGAAGCTTAATAATTGAGCTTTTATTTTTGCAATTCTCAGCTCGTCAGTGGTATTAGCTTTCTGAAAAAAGCAACGCAATTCTCTATTTCTCGCAACTTCCTTATTTATTAGCTCGTTATTTCGAAGTATAACCTTGTTTGAGGATTTGCAAAATGCCAACACGAGCTTTTACACATGTAAGCAAATTCAAATTCTTATAGTACTTTAAACAAACTCAATTCTCTGCAGAAACAACATTCTTTACAGGTATCTCTCACAATTCCCTTGTTTTCCTTTTCTCTAACTGTTGTTTCTGCACTTATTAAGTCCTCTTTTAATTCATTTCTCCCATGCTCTGCCCTCTTATGCCTTTTGGCGATGAGGTTCACAAGCTTGTTTCGAATTCATGTAGCAGCCTTTCACTTTTCCTTGGCTGTCTGACCACTACTTCCTCATGTATCATGACCATCCCCTCAAGATTGTCAATTTCTTTGTCACTTCGCAGATAGAGTCCCTCAGCTTGACTACCTTTTAGGGTTATTTGTTTCGATAAGACTGTTTCAATTAATCGTTGGGTTAATGCAAGGTACGCAAGGTATAATACAACAGCCAACTGTTGTTAGGCCCCCTGCCACTATTATCAAAGAGGTGAAAATAGAAGCCATCACCCCCTTCCACTTCCCAAACCATGATTCGAGCCATCCTGTGAGTGATATGTCCACTCCCGAATTTTCAGCCAATTCTTCCGATAGGGTGGTCAATCCCCGCAATACGCGAGTGTTTGACCCATCAGGTGATGTGTTATTTGGAATAAAGGTACAGCAGCTATTCTTTAACATTACACATACCCCCCCTTTTTCGGCCAGAGTCATGTCGAGGGCTAGTCTGTTTTCCCAAGCCAAACGGCTCGTGGTATCAAGTTGTTCAGCAACTCCCTTGACTGCATTTCTAGTGTAGTTAATAAATCTTTGTTGGTTATAAAAAATGTAGTTTATCCAATCTACGTTTTTATTCATCGTTACCCACCAAAATAGGGATGATTCAAAACCTGCTGCAATCTGGTTGCGGGCCTTAAACTTGTCAGCACCCCTCTGGGGACCCCTATGGAGTCTAGATAAATCCTGTCATCAAAGGAAGTACCTAATAACGATCTTTTACTTCGTTCCCCCTTAGTTGCTGCCTCCTCCTAAAATGTGTCATAATCAATTGAAGCCAGATTTCTGCAGCCACTGCTCACAAAAAAGCCTTGAGTCAAGGAATTATTCAGGTAAATCTGCGCTGTTCCAAAGGAATGTTCAGGCTCTCCTCCCAGGGAGCTCAATGGAGTGTGGGTCTCGGTCACAACCCCATTCCTGATTGGTCACGGCTCAGACCACGCCTCTATCATCCTGATTGTTTGGTGGATCAGATTCAGGGGACTTTTAATATTACCAAACATGTCAACCTTATTTTGTAAAGCCTCAAAATTAAGAGGATGAAGTTGGTAATTCTAAACATGCTACCTACTTTATAGTATTACTCCTGTAATTACCCACCCCGTTCCTCTGTTCACTTGTCAATTTATCGTCTTTCTCAGGTGTCTGGGAGAAATGAGCCCACACCGCTCATACAATTAATATCAGCGAAGTTTTAAATCAATAACAATCTGTTTTGAAAGTCTCTTATTTCAGTTCAGTCTTTCTGCTCAACTTGATTTTCAGAGGATCTTCTGTAGGATGAAATTGCCACTCTGCCAAAGGAGTAGGTGCGTCTACCGGACCCTTAACGCGAGTGTGATGGCTCCACCCTTTTGGTGCAGTCTGTACTGCCGTCACGGTAGTCAGGAGAGTGAGAAACAGCCCTTCCCAATTTGGATGTAATTTGGTATCTTTCCAAGTCTTTATCAGAACCCAGTCTGCTGGCTTTTTTTGGTGTGCCGCGAACTCTAAAGGTGGTGTCTGTGCCCTATTCCTAAGAAAAGACAATGAAGAACCAAGAGCCACAGTATAGTTTTTCAAAAACTTATCGTTATACTCGGCCGTGGCTACCTCTCCCTTCCCTCCTTTACCTCCCAGGAATTGGCAGCACAAACATCATTTCATAAGGAGAAAAACGCCGAGGCGCAGTCCGAATTCGTAACAATGCTATTGGCAGACATTTTCTCCATGGTAATCGAGTCTCTAGGACTAACTTTGATAACTTTTTTTAATGTTTGATTCATTCTTTCCACCCGTCCTGAGGAGTGTGCGTGCCAGGGAGTATGGAATTCCCACGAGACATCTAACCCTGTTACTACCCCTTGTAGAATCTTGGAAGTGAAATGTGTACCTTGATCTGAATCTATGATTTCCACTATTCCATATCATGGGATGATATGTTCAAGGAGCACTTTCACTATTCCTTTTGAGATGGCTGAAGACACTGGGAAGGCCTCTACCCACCCTGTCAAGCAGTCCACTATTAGTAATAAGTACTTTTGCTTCCCGATAGGAGGTAGTTCTGTGTAATCTACTTGTATGCTCCGAAAGGGTCTCACCCCAGGGTTCCTTCCACCTCTCACCCCCTTTCTTATCATTTTCTTTTTAATCCTCTGGCAAGTTGCACATCCTACACATACTTGTTTGGCTAATGTGCAGACTCCCTTGGACCCATACTTTTTTAACACTCTGTCACACATAGCTTGGGAAGCCCAGTGGCTGACTTGGTGCAAAGTATTCAGAATGCTCCTCATTACTAGTTTATTCAGCATTTCCCTTCTATCCGGGAGAATCCATCTCCCCTCACCCGTCTTAATGGCTCCTATTTCCTGGAAATCTTTTTCCTCTTCCTCCGTGTACGCAGGGATCATGTGAGAAGCTTCTACCAGGAGTGTGAGAACCTGCATTTTTATCACGGTAAGGTTCATAGCTGCCTCCTTATCTGCTTCGTCCACTGGCTTATTTCCTCTTGCTTCTAGAGTGTTCCCCTTTTGGTGCCCCGGTACATGAACTATTGCTATTTCTCGCGGTAATTTCAAATTTTCCAAGACTGGTCCTATTAACTCTTCATGTACTAATTCCTTTCCTCGGCTATTGAATAGCTCACATTCTTGCCATATCTTACCGAAGGTATGAACCACCCCATAGGCGTACTTTGAGTCAGTGCAAATTGCCCCATCCCGATTTTCTAATCGTTCTAGGGCCTGGTAAAGCAGACAATTCGCAATGTTGGGCTGACCACGTGTTAGGTAACCGGCCG
>NW_025214387.1:19997-23290 GCF_004010195.1 Chiloscyllium plagiosum | reverse complement strand
CACACACACACACACACACACACACACACACACCACAGATGTTCGGTCCTAGAAACTAATCAAACTGCTCGGCCAGTCCCACCGCATCGTCTTTGAAACTTTTCATTCCTTTCTTAAAGGTCCTGATTTCACTACTAGTCAGTGGTGTATTAACATATCCAATTTCACCTTCACCTACAGGGACTTCCCTCAAGGGAAATATTTTGGTGACAGTCCTGTTGGTATCTTTTTCTTTCTGTTTCACCATTGATCTCGTTTGCATCGAACTTTCTTCAGAATCCTCCTTATTTTCCTCAGGGGGAGGTGCTGTGGGTTTGGACGACCCGCCAGCGTTTTCAGGGTAATGAGGCTGAGTAGGACGAGGCGTGGGCAATAAATTTGGTAAGAGTGGCCGATTGGATAGGGGTGGTAAATTGGACAACGGATCCCAACTAGAGGGTTTAGGATCTTTTTCAGCTACTTCCTCCTCTGTCGCTCCCAGGACAAAGACTTGCGAACCTCCCACCCAACAAGCCGCATAAGCGGACTCCCCCGGCATTGATTTTGTTTTCTTTTAACATATATATTTAAGTTTTGACACAGCCAATCTTCATCTGACCCATATTTTGCCAAAAATACATTACGTGGATTTATACTCTCACGGGTCCAAACAAAACAGCAATATTTTATCATCACAGTTTTATCCTTTCCCCGTGTTCGGGGATTATTTTCCCAATTTATCAACATTCTTCCTAAGGGAGTGGCTGATAGTATATCGTCAAGGTTAGCGCTGTTTACTAATCGATCCTTAGTCATGCGACTTCCTTTACCATCCATTTTATTAATTTAAAATTGATCTTACAGAGGTTTGGTGTCACCTTCTTCCACACCCACTTCAGGGTCCTGACCTTTGCGTGGGGGATTTCCCCGCTTAACAACCGGTCTAAGGTTGGGTGCTCGAATCAGGTGGACACCTTACTCTTCCGATCAACTTGACCAATTATTAGCCCTTCAGCTACTAGCCCTTCTGACACGTGCTATCTTCCATTGACATATGCTTTAATTTAGATCTCGCCAATTCCCTGTACTTCGACTACGTTTCCCGACCTTATTTCTTCTCAATTTTACTCTGCCGATTCCCTCATCCCGACCACCCAGGCAATACTTAAAGGTCCTTTTTCTTACCTTGGTCTGTGCACAGATTCACCTGGTCGTGTCGGTTCCGAACCAACAGTTTTTCAAGGACACTGATAAACCTGCGCGGCAATACCTTCGATCCTTACCCCGGTCGCCCGAATACTCTTTTCTCTGACCGTAAGGCTTTTCAAGACCCGGGTCTTGTACACAAGACTTGCCCGATCGAACCCGCCGCATCTCCCTTCTCGTCTTGTTTCCAGGGCGTCCCGTCCAGATCATGCTCGCCCAAAGCCGCCGCGGCAACCAGGGAAACTAGAGACCGCCGAAATCGGCGAGGTGCACCTTCTCTGTATTCCCAAGAAAATTGCCAAGTGACCGAAGCTTGGGATCCCAGACGAGACCACAAATCTATTAGAAACACAATTAACAAAATTAACTGAGACCACCAAAAACTGGAAACAAGACAATTTATTTACGAATTTGCAAGTAAGGGCCCATAAGATTGCTAATGCAAATGAGCAAATAAGCATTGGGATACATGTACAATTATACCTTTGAGCTGCGTGAGGTCACCTGTCCCTCCCCCTGTATTATCGAACCTTCTTAGCTGTCGCTACATGACTTGCGTGTATTATCTAAATTAAACTCTATGTCTGTTTTCTTAGGCATACACTTTAACCACCATTATCACATGTTACACTTGTGGTCTCACCTTGTTCCTCTTGTCCCATGGATCAAGAGGTTGCAAACCTTCCTCTCCTTGCAGCTGTCTCTATGCTTGGGCTTATCGTTCCTCTTTTTCACAGGACATACTCTTATCTATCTAGAAGCTCAATAATTGAGCTTTAATTATTGCAATATCTAGCTTGCTAGCTTTATTAATTTTCTGCAAAAACAATATACTTTCCTATTTCTCAGAATAGGATAAATAGACAAAGTCTTTTCCTTGGGGGGAGTCCAGAACGAGAGGGCATAGGTTTAGTGTGAGAGGGGAAAGATATGAAAGAGACCTAAGGGGCAACTTGTTCACTCAGAAGGTGATATGTGAACGGGTGTGTCAGGAATACTTTCAGCAAGGGAGAGGGGGCAATGTGTCAAAAGGCATTTCCATTCATTGATGCTAGCAGAGACAGGAAATGGAGACAGCTCTTTGAATGTGATTAAAATGCAAATCCCAGAACCTGTTTATAGTGAATGCGGAGAGACAATGTGACATTCAGTAAGATCTGCCTTACTTTCCAAGCTCCTAATATATGAGAGAAAAATAATATACAAAACCTGAAAGAACTCAGCCACTGAAGTGTAGATTTGCAGCATTGGATCAGAATCCTGCCTGTCTAGGCCTCATCCCAAATTGAAGGGTTTCTCAAATCCCACACTGACCTTCTGTGGGTTCACATTGTGTGTTGTCCACAAATAAAAAAAAATGCACCTGCAATTAAACAAAGCTCTTTTTGGAACGTTGTGCGTCTGTTGGTTTAAGTATCTTTCAACAAGATTGAAGATAAATGAGACAGTGAGAGATAGGCAGCACTGTAACCAGAATAGCAATGCAGTATAAAAGCTATATTAATATCTTCAGTGAAAGGAGAAAACAGAGGAGGATAGTCCTCATACTAGGACCGTGGGGAGTCAGTAAAGTCGTGTACCATTATGTTAACTTCCTGATGTTTATGTGCAAGATCAGCCAAACGCCCGAGACAATACTGTTTCAGAATGTCTCACTATTTTAAACACAAACATTCAGCCTTTTCTATTCTTCCTGCAAATCACATTCCAGAATATTCTCTTGCACCTGCCAATGTTTTCAATATAATTCACAAAACACTGACAGCAAATTGTGTTAGTTTGCAAATCTGTGCTGCACATGGATTTTTCACCAGATTATATTCAGTTTCTATGTGTGGGTGCGTGTGTAATGGAGAGAATTTAAGCTGAGTTTAACTCTGCGTCTCTGATTAGGGATTCCCTGTCCTTCAGATATTTGACTGCAACAAAGAGATAGAGGGACAGAAAGACAGAGGGACACAGAGAGAGAGGGACACAGAGAGAGGGACAGAGAGAGAGGGACAGAGATAGAGATAGAGAGAGGGGGACAGAGAGAGAGGGACAGAGAGAGAAAGAGCGAGAGAGAGAGGGACAAAGAGAGAGAGGGACACAGTGAGAGAGAGACGGCC
>NW_025214387.1:10582-17303 GCF_004010195.1 Chiloscyllium plagiosum | reverse complement strand
GAAAGTGAGAGAGGAAGTGTGTGTGTATGTGAAAGAGTGAGTGCATGCGAGTGTGTGTGTGCATGTGAGAGAGAGTGTGTGTACAAGTGAACGAGAGTGAGTGCGCACGTGAGAAAGAGGGCCTATGTGAGAGACTTTGCAAATGTGTGTGAGAGAAACAGTTTTGGAGAAGAGAGAGAGAGAGTGTGTGAAAGTGAGCATATATGAGATGGTGAATGTGAATGTGTGAGGGTGTGTGTGTATGAGAGTGTGTGTGTAAAAGTGTGTGTAACTGAGAGAGTATGTGGAAGCGAGTGAGAGAGAGTGTAGAGAGAGAGAATGAGTGAGTGAAAGTGTGTATGTGTCTTGTCTGTGTCTATGTGTGTCTGTGTGTGTGTGTCTGTGTCTGTCCGTGTCTTGTCTGTGTGTGTGTGTGTGTCTGTTTGTGCGTGTGTGTCTGTGTGTGTGTTTTTGTGTGTGCCTGTCTGTCTCTGTGTGTGTGTGTGGGGGGGGGGGGGGGGGGAAGGCAGGGGAGCAGAGAGGGTGAAATGTGGGTGTTGAAGGCCAGGCACGTGAGACATGATTTAAATTCCTAAACTCTGCCAATATTTTTGAGAAAGGAAAGGAAATAAAAGATGGAAAATCAAGTTAGAAATGACTGGATGTAGAGCAGGTCAGGGAAAGACAGAAAGATAGAGAGAGAGAGTGAGACAGAGAAACACATACGGGGACAGAAAGAGAGAGAGAGAGAGACAGAGACACAGAGAAGAGAGAGCCACAGGGACAGACAGAGAAAAAGACACAGTGAGCGAGAGACAGAGATTGGGACACACAGGGACAGAGAGAAAGCGAGAGAGACAGAGAGAGACACACGCACAGGAACAGAGGGAAAGAGACAGACAGAAAGAGAGTGACAGAGAGAGACACATACACAGACAGTCAGACAGGGACAGAGACAGAGATTAATTCTGGGAATCACACATACAGCAGGAAAATCCCAAGAGATCCTCAACAAATATCCCCTCTCCATTCCCAGCCCTGTGTGCGTGTGCGTCTCAGGAAGCCGACCTACAGTCAGGGTCTGAGACGCTAGTGTGAGAGTAACCTTTAGTATTTTCAAACTGCACTGACACAACTAACAAAGCTTCTTAAAAAAGAGAGTTGTAGCAACTGGGAAAGATAACACTTTGTTGCCCTCGAATTAACATCTCCGTGGGCAGCAAGATGCCAAAAGGCTCCTGTCCTGGGAATTAATCAGACAGAGCCCTCCCCAGGGAGCAGACTGACAGACGATGGAACGTGTCAGAGAGGGAAGGGGTGGGCTCTACTAACCCCTCACCCAGAATAATTGTGCCACCAACTCATCTCTTCTCTCTCTTATCCCGAGGAACGTTTGTTGGGAACGCAGAAAAGTGAAGATCCAAAATGCCTGGGGGCCAGGAAAGCCTTGGACAAGAACAACCTCCAGAGGGCGGGGAGCACAGGCCTGAGGCCTGTTGGCCAGGCTGCAGCCCGTGGGGCCCAGGTGAGTGGGGGTCTGTTTCTTCCCCCGAGGTTTCATCTCCTCTGAGGTTTAGGGGGTGGGATGGGGGTGGGAGCCTGTTTTGCCAGGGCCTCTGGTTAACTGGGACCTATCAGATCACGGGTTTGAAGCCTGGGGTTAAAGTAACCCGGGCATTGGTGACACAAACAGGTGAAACCCCCAGGATCTGGGAGACGGGACTCCCTCGGGAGTGAACTCTAACCCAAAATATCTGACCCTCTGGAAAGAATTGTCACACTATCAGAGGAAAGTGGGTCATAGAGAGGGCAGGATGATCGAATTGGACACGGAGAGAAAGAGAGTGAGAGAAAGAAATGGAAAATGGTGAGAGCAAGAGAAACAGGAGAGAGAGGGGGCAGTGTGAGATTGTGGAATAGCTGCAATATTTGATTTTGGGGTTGAGAGGAAATAATTAAACTAGAAATAAAAACAATCAGTTTTTCGAGCTTCTGCAACACTGTCACTTGTGGGATCTTGCTGTGCCTCAATTGCCCTACTGCCATCGTTGCAGGCAGTGAGTGGTTTTAATCAGCTAACCCGTCATTTCAAAATCTTTTCAACATGAAAACTCAACTCATCACCCGACGTGTTTGTGTTTGGATATTGCTGAGAAATTGTCTGTCTCCCTGAGAGGGGAAAACATGGGATCTTGCTGTGCTATCTCCCTGTGAAAAAATTTCCTGCTCAGCTTTCCCACTAATGCTGCCTCTTTCCTCCCAAAGGGATCTTCCTGGCCACTTGAGGATTTGAAAAGAGTGTGTTTTGGAGCAGGAAACCTTCAAACAAGAGCTTCCTCCAGAGGCCTGTTGGACAGGCTGCAGCCTGTTGGGCCCAGGTGAGTTTTGTCTGTGTTTTACCCCGAGTTTAATCTCCTCTGCCTGGGGACGGTGGCTGGCTTTAACCGGGACCTCTGGTTAACCGGGTCCTGTCGGATTGCAGCCTTGTCATGTTTGAACAGGTTTGAAGCCTGTGGCTAAGGTAACTGGGGCCTTGGGATTTGACACAAAAAAGTCAACCCTTAACCAGCATCACCCACGATGTGTGTGGGGTTAGATTGCTGCTTGTGGGATCTTGCTGTGCGTACGTGTTTATTAATATTTCTAGCCTCTGGTCAACTGCTCTGCAGTGATATCTGTGTATTTCAATGCCGCTGTGACGGTTAGCAATTCATTCATCCTGCAATAATTAAACTGAACCAGGGTCACGTGGGAGAGGTGGAAGGCAGAGAGCTGTGGGATCTTGCAGCGCTTTTGGTGCCACTGTTGTATCTTATTTCAAATTGATTTGTTTTTATTTCTCATGTGCGGCCCAACCCCACCCCCCACCCCCCGCTCCCCCTGACCCTGGGGGTGAGGATGAGATTGTGTCCTGGAGCTGAAGCTCGGGACGATGCAGAGACAGAGAGAATTAAATCACTTCTGCCACGAGGAATCATCAGGCACAGAGAGAGAAAATAATCAGAAACTGTCCTGTCTCCTTGTCGTTCATTTACACACACACACACACACAGGGAAAAGAATGGTGGGGTTCAGGCTGTCTCTGGGATTTTTACCACAAGGGGGCGTGTTCTGGTCTGGACTGGGGGAGATAAAGGGGGAAAAGATGGACGTGCTGCTGCACAGTCTGATCCTACAGATGTCACTACCTCCCTCTCTCTCACTCAAGCGCCAGGGACAGAGAGAGGGGTGAAGGGGGAATGGGGGTGTGAAGGGGGGTGTGAAGGGGGCGGGAGAGAGAAAGAGACAGAGAGAGTGAGAGAGAGAGCGCTGACTATCCCAGTGGAAGGTCCATTGGTTTAAAATGGATTTGAGGCCGAGGGTTAAAGGACCCGGGACCTTGGGATTGTGACACAAACAGGTCACACCCCCAGGGTCTGGGAGGAAGGACTCCCGGGGAAGGGAATTAATACCTTAACATGAGAAACTCTATCCAAAGCCCCATTCTAATGTCAGAGTCATGTGCATAGGCCAGGGGGATAAAATCTGAGAGACAGAGAGAAAGATCTTCGAGGTGGAGACAGCGAGAGGGGGGAACACAGAGGAAGAGATTTCAGAGATAGAGGAAGAGAGGGGAGGAACAGAGACATCTCAGAGATGGAGATAGTAAGAGGGGGAACAGAGAGAGAGAGGGATAAGAGATCAGAGATGGAGACAGCGAGAGGGTGGCACAGAGATAGAGAAAACAGAGAGAGATCTCAGATCGAGAGAGCACAAGATGGGGATCAGAGTGCGCAGGGCACAGAGCAGGAAGGGGGAAATGTTTGAAATTTGTTCAACAGGAGGATTTTTCCCTCTTGTCCGGGAGACAGAATCAAACCCTTAACCAGCATCAGGGACACACACGATTTGTTATGTGGTTACACTGCTGCTCGTGGGATCTTGCTGTGTGCGTTTCAAGCAAGCATCTGGTTAAAAGCTCAATGGTGATCTTTATATTCGATGATGGAGATGCCGGTGTTGGACTGGGGCAACACTAGGTTATAGCGTAACAGGATTCGCTGAAAGCTAGTGTTGTGTGATGTTTGACGTTATTTATCGATATATATAGACATAGAGGGAGGGAGAGGATCAGGGGCTTATGTGTTTTTGGGGGGTATTTAAGTGAGGGTCCTGTTGTATTTGGATGGAGAAAGAACGCTGCATTAAGACCCTCACTGCTGTCCACACACAGCCCCCAGACTGACCCTCAACGCCATCCACCCCACGCCCGTAGCCTGACGCTCACTGACACCCACATCTCGCCCCCAGACTGACCCTCACCGCCGTCCACACACTGCCATCAGCCTGACCCTCAATGCCGTCCACACACTGCTCTTAGCCCTACCCTCACTGCCGTCCACACACCGTCTCCAGCCTGACGCTCACTGCCATTCACACACCTCCCCGAGCCTGACCCTCACTGCTGCCCACACACCACTCCCAGCCCTACCCTCACCGTTGTCCACACACCACCCCCAGCCGGACACTCACCGCCGTCCACATACCACCCACAGTCTGACGCTCACTGCCATCCGCACATCGCCCCCAGCCTGACCCTCACTGCTGCCCACACACCACTCCCAGCCTTACCCTCCCCACCGTCCATGCACCGCTCCCACCCTAACCCTCACCACCGTCCATGCACAGCCCCCACCCTGACCCTCACTGCTTTCCACACACTGCCTCCAGCCTGACCCTTACCACTGCCCATATACAGTCTCCAGCCTAACCATCGCTGCTGTCCACACACAGCCACGAGCCTGACCCTCACCGCCATCTACACACCGCTCCCAGCCTTACCCTCACCACCATCCACGCACCACTTACAGCCTGACCCTCATTGCTGTCCACACACCACCCCCAGCCTTACCTTCACCTCCATACACGCACCGCCCCATCCCTGACCCTCATTGCTTTCCAAACACTGCCTCCAGCCTGACCCTTACCGCTGCCCATACACAGCCTCCAGCCTAACCCTCACTGCTGTCCACACACAGCCCCGAGCCTGACCCTCACCACCGTCCACACTCCTCCCAGCCTTACCTTCACCACCATCCACGCACCACCCACAGCCTGGCCCTCACAGCTGTCCACACACATCCCCAGCCTTACCCTCACCGCCATCCATGCACTGCCCCCACCCGCACCCTCAGTGCTTTCCACAGATTGCCTCCAGCCTGACCCTTACCGCTGCCCATACACAGCCTTCAGCCTTACACTCACTGCCGTCCATGCACCGCCCCCAGCCTTACTCACTCCGATGTCCACACACAGCCTTCAGCTTGACACTCACCACCGTCCACGGACAGCCCCCAGGCTGACCCACACTGCCATCCACACACCGCCCCCAGTCTGACCCTGAACACCGTGCTCGCTCCGCCCCCAGCCTTACCCTCACCAACGTCCACCCACAGCCCTCAATCTGACCCACACTGCCATCCACACACCTTCCCCAGCCTGACCCTCAATCACGTTCACACACTGCACCCAGCATGTCCCTCACTGCTGTCCTCACAGCACCCCCAGCCTGAATCTCAGCGCCTTCCTCACACCGCACCCAGCCTGACCTGCACTGCCGTCCACATATGGCCCCCAGCCTGATCCTCAATGCTGTCCACACACCGTCCTTAGCCTGACCCTCACTGCAGTCCACTCACCGCTCACAGCCTGATCCTCACTGCTGTCCACACAGCACACCCAGCTTTATCCTCACCGCCGTCCATACACCACCCACAGTCTGACACTCACTGCCGTCAACACACCATCCCCGGCCTGACCTTCACTGCCGTCCACACAACGCTCCCAGCCCTATCTCACTGCCATCCACACCCCGCCCGCAGCCTGATGCTCACTGCCATCCAAACCCCGCTCCCACACTGACCCTCACTGCTGTCCACATACCGCCAACAGCCTGACCCTCACCACCGTCCACACTCTGCCCCCAGCCTAACCCTCACCGCCGTCCACACACCGCTCCTGGCCCTACCTCACTGTGGTCCACATACCATCTCCAGCCTGACGCTCACTGCTGTCCACACACCGCCCCCGGCGTAACCCTCACTGCTGTTCACACATCGCCCCAGCCTGACCATCTCCACCGCCCACACACCGGACCCAGCCTGACCATCACTGCCAGCCACACACCGCCCCTAGCCTAACCCTCACTGCAATCCACACGTCGCCCCCAGCCTGACCCTCAACGCCGTCCACACCCCGCCGGCAGCCTGACGCTCACTGCCATCTACACCACGCCCCGAGACTGACCGTCACTGCCGTCAACACACCGCCACCAGCCTGACCCTCACTACCGTCCACACACCGCCCCCAGCCTGACCCTCAACAACGTCCACACACCGCCCCCATCCTGACTCTCACTGCCGTCCACACCCCCACCCCGACCCTCAACAACGTCCACACACCGCCCCCATCCTGACTCTCACTGCCGTCCACACACCATACCTAGCCCAAGCGTCACCGCTGTCCACACACCGCTCCCGGACCTACCTCACTGCAGTCCACACACCGTCTCCCGCCTGACCCTCACTGCCGTCCACACCCTACCCCGAGCCTGACTCTCACTGCCGTCCAGACAGCGCCCGCAGCCTGATCCTCACCGCCATCCGCACACTGCCCCCAGCCTGATCCTCACCGCTGTCCATACACAGCCTCCAGCCTTTGCCCTCACTGCCTTCCATGCAACGCCCGCAGTCTTACTCACACC
>NW_025214387.1:3093-5424 GCF_004010195.1 Chiloscyllium plagiosum | reverse complement strand
TCAGGGATAGAACGTTCCGGGGAATGTCAGTTATACAATGTCGGGAACAGAACGTTCCAGGGAATGGCACTTACAGAATGTCGGGTCAGAACGTTCCGGGGAATGTCAGTTCTAGAATTTTGGGGACAGAACGTTCCGGGGAATGTCTGATATCGAATGTCAGGGACAGAACGTTCCAGGGAATGGCAGTTATGGAATGTCGGGGACAGAATGTTCCGGGGAACCCCTTGACCTGTCCATCACCTTTCCCCCCTACCCACCCCACCAACATGATGTACTGTACCTGGACACACTGTAACATTAATGTGGTGAGAGACGGAGGGTCCAGTCACAGGAATGGGAACTAAAGGCATTGTCAGATCAGCTGAAAGGTATAGATATACCAAATTCTCAATCCATCTCACAGACCAAGCCCAGACACCATACACCCAGAGGTTATATCTGTTCACCGTGGAACACTGTGTAGACCAGGCCACTGCACTGCTCAGTACAACCCAGCAATCTGTCCAGATTCATCCATTGCACTATGTCCAGAGTGAAACACTGCACAGATCATGTCAGAGCACTTATCTTCAAACGCAGACGAGACATCTGCCAAGTTTGGGAAGCTGGGATAGAGACAGAAAAGCTGCAGATGCTGGAGTCCAAAGTAGACAGGCAGGAAGCTTGGAGAACACAACAATCCAGACAGCATCAGGACGTGGAGAAGTCGACATTTCGGGTGTAACCGTTCCGTACGAATCCTGAATGAGGGCTACACCTGAAACATCAAATTATATACTTCCTGCTAATACCCCTAGTTCTGGGCACAAAGGTCCAGGTGTAAAGCCCACAGAAGTGTCTCATGATACATTTGAACACACTGATTAAAATTGATTTAGAATTGGGACTTGTTGGAGAAGGAAGAGATGTCAGTATTGCATTTCAGAATTTAGACCCGGGATGACTGAAATCACAGCCATTCGTGATGATTGAAGTCACATTTTGCACCAGTAAAGGTTTATAAAATCAGAATGGTCATGGATAGGTTGAGTAGTTAGGGTTTTTCCCCATGTTAGGGGCGTCCAAAACTAGAGGACGGTGGTGGAAAGTGAGAGGGGAAAGGTTTTGATGAGACGAAAAGAGCACTTTTTCACACAGAGGGTGGTGTGCATATGGAATGAGCTGCCAGATGAAGTGGTGGAGGCTGGTACAACTACAACATGTAAAAGGCATCTGGGTACTGACAGACCTGCCGAGCCTTTCCATCAATTTCTGTTTTTTTTTTGTAAAAATGCATTCATTTTAATACAGGTATTCTGAATAAGTTAAGCATTTTTATTTTTTTTAATGACGCAGGGACATATAAACATATCTTCAAATCGACCAAGATCATTTTCTGCTAAGGGTATAGCTCTGTATATGACAGCAGCAATGATGCACCGACATGGAACAGGGAACATGATGGAGACATAGTTTGGACAATGTACAAGGAGACCTCACATGGTCCAGTTTGGGAGAGGATGACATTCCTGTGCGATTCAGCTCAGAGAGGGAGAAAATGTAATCTGCCTGAGAAGGAAAGGCCTATTGCACTTTCTCTCCTTCATTATTCCTCATTTCAACAATGTGTGCGAGCCAAAAAAAAACCTCTTAAGTCACCATTATTTTTATGGAATCCCTGCAGTGTTGAAAAAGGCCCTTCAGCCCAACAAGTCCATACCAACCTTCCCAACCTATTTCCCTATATTTACCCCTGACTAATGTATCTAACCTAGAAATCCCTGAACACTACAGACAATTTAGCATGACCAATCCACTGAACCTACACAGTTTGTGGTAGGAAACTGGATCACCCATTAGAAGTTCACACAGACAAGAGGAGAATGTGCAAACTCCACACAGACAGTCACCCAAGGCTGGAATCCAACCCAAGTCCCTGGTGCTGGGAGGCAGCAGTGCTAACCACCGTGCTACCCTTTGGGTGATCCCTGACCAGAATTCACTGGAATCTCCTCACTGTCCAAAGCAAAGGGAATTCAGCGAAATCCAAACTCTCCCAAGATGAAATCCCATTGCTAGCAGGCAGCAGTGCTAACCACCGTGCTACCCTTTGGGTGATCCCTGACCAGAATTCACTGGAATCTCCTCACTGTCTAAAGCAAAGGGAATTCAATGAAATCCAAACTCTCCCAAGATGAAATCCCATTGCTAGCAGCTTGTGTGAGTACAATATCTTCAGAAGCAGAACAACGTTTTGGACAATCTAACAATTTTTCCTTTGTCATGTGTTCCAATAATATTTGGACCAAGTTCCTTCAAGTTAAAATTGCAGAGATTGTGTGTGTGTGT
>NW_025214387.1:0-3032 GCF_004010195.1 Chiloscyllium plagiosum | reverse complement strand
GATTATATAATTGCAATACCCAAACAGTTTGCCATTCATCTTTCCATCATAGTTTGAGTAACATTGCTCTGGATCATAAACGTGGTGTTTTAACAGATTAAAGAAACTAGCCTGACTTATTCCTAAAACTGACCCTGACCCAGTCTGAGATCGATATGATCGGCCATATCACCAACCCGGTTACATTTAACATTGTTGTGAGGAGTGGGACTAGAAAAGAAAACAGTGACCCGAAAAGCCGGGGAACTATAGACCACTGAGCCTGATGTCAGTGGTGGGAAAGTTGTTGGAGGGGATTCTGAGGGACAGGATATACATACATTTGGGAAGGCAAGGGCTGATTGGAGTAGACACCATAGCTATCTGCATGGAAAATCATGTCTCATTGATTTGGTTGATTTTCTTGAAGAGGTGACGAAGAAGATTGATGAAGATAGTTTGGTAGACATTGTCAGTATGGACTTCAGCAAGGTGTTCTTTTAAAGAACAAAGACCAAAGAAAATTTACAGCCCAGGAACAGGCCCTTCGCCCTCCAAGCCTGAGCCGATCCAAATGTACTGTCTAAATCTATCGGTCAATTCCTAAGCATCTGTCTTCCTCTGCTCCCCACCTACTCATGCTTCTGTCCAGGCGCATCTTAAATGAATCTACCTGCCTGCCTCTCCCACCGCTGCTCGCAACGCGTTACAAACACCCACCACCCTCTGCGTGAAGTATTTACCGCGTGTATCCCCCTTCAACATTCCACCTCTCACTTTGACAGCACGACCTCTCGTTACTGAATCCTTCACTCTGGGAAAAAGCTTGTCACTATCCACCCTGTCTATACCCTTCATGATTTTGCAAACCTCAATCAAGTCCCCCATCAATCTCTTTTTATCTCGTGAAAATAAACCTAACCTACTCAGCCTCTCTTCATAGCTAGTATTTAATTCTGATTGGTAGACAGATTAGTAAGTTTCAGTCACATGGGATACAGAAGAAGCGAGTCACAATTGGCTTGAAGGAAGAGGGATATTTTTCAGACTGGAGGCTTGTGAGCAGCAGTGTGCTTCAAGAATCAGTACTGAGTTCACTGCATTTCATAATTTATGGAAAGGATTTAGATATGAATGTAGGGGCAATAGTTAGTAAGTTTACAGATGGCATCAGAAAGGTGGTGTAGTAGATTATCTCAGAGTACAACGAGAACACAATTAGATGGGACAAAGGCTTGGGGCGTGTTGTGGAAAAAAGGGACAGAGGGCTGCAGGTACATTATGCCTTGAAAGTGGAGTCACAGGTAGACAGTGTGGTGCAGAACACATTTGGCACATTTGCCTTAATCAGAGCATTGAGTATAGGAGTTCTGGTGGTATGTTGTATCTGTACAGGATGTTGTTGAGGCCACTTTTAGAATACTGCGTACAACTCGGTTGTCTGCAGAAATGACTTACACGGATGTTCCAGGACTGGAGGTTTGAGCTGTCGGGAGAGGCTGATTAGTTTGAGGTACTTTCTCCTGGAGTGTCAGAGGTTGGGGGGTGACATTATAAATTTTATAAAACCAGCAAGGGCCTGGATATTCTGAACAGCCACGCTCTGCTCCCCAGGGTAGGGGAGTCCAGAACAAGGCAGCATAGGTTGGAGGGGAGAGGGCGATTAATTTACAAAGGACCTGAAGATTAATATTTCACACAGAGAGTGGTGTGTGTACAGAAAGTGCTGTCAGAGGAAGTGGTGAAGGCGGTTACTATCGCACATTGAAAAAGTATCTGAAAGAGGAGGAGTATTTGCCAAATGCTGGCAAATGGGACTGGATCAGATTTGATATCTGATCAGAGTGAACAGATTGGACTAACGGGTCTGTTTCCATTCTGCATGAGTCTCTGATTCTATAAGAGGGATGACAAAAAATTCTGAAAGGACCTTTCATGTCAGAATTCTCTTCGCTGGAAGTTCATCGTGTCTCTATGTTCACATTGATTGAAAACTGCGTTAGGTAAATATTTGACAGAGAAGAGACTCATGCATAATGGGATGGAGACAGGAAAGTGTGGCTGAGTCCACAACCTGATCAACCACAATCTTAGTGCCTGGTGGAGAAGGCCAGAGAAGAGACTCATGCATAATGGGATGGAGACAGGAAAGTGTGGCTGAGTCCACAACCTGATCAGCCACAATCTTAGTGCCTGGTGGATAAGGCTCAAAGTGTCGAATGACCCACTCCTGCTCCTCAGTCCCATGTCCCTGTGTTACATTCAGCCCCTCATACCTGCTAGACAGGAGCAGCTGGAGGCTACTTACTCCTATAACCTGATGCACAGAAACAGAGGAGACTACTCGGTCTACAAGACTGTCCCACACGTTTTGAGGTGATTTGGGAAATGTAATTGGAAAACCCAGGCTGGGTATGAAAGAGGCCCCTCATCTCTCTTTACAGAGCTTCCCCTCTCTACAACTTGTGCTTCATTTGTTTGTCATGTTGTAGACACAAATTCACTGAGAATACAGCCTTTATACCTCACCCAGAGATGGCTCACTAAATCGTTTGATCTTCCGGACTGCAAAATTCAATAACAAACATTCATGAAAATAACACCGACCAACTTTCCAATAACAGAATGGGAGAACATCACAAACAGGGGCAGGTCGTTCACTCCCCAAGCCTTCCTAGCCCTTCACTAAGATCGTGGATGATCTGCTCTCGGTCTGAAGCACTCTTTAATGCCCAATTCCTCACAACCCTCACCTCTCTGACAGGTCAATATCCATCTACCTCCTCTTCAAATACTTTCAGTCCTCTAGCTCCCCGAACACTCTTGAGAACAGAAATCCTGTCATTCAATGCCACCCTGTTGGAAGAAAACACTTGCTGCTGCTATATCATTGCCTATTGTTATGAACAAAAGAGGTTGACACAGCGGTTCAGATAAAAATAACTGGCCCTGATATCAAGGCAGTGGTTGACTTTTGTTGACATCAAGGAGCTTGCCAAAACTGGACTTAATGGGAATCAGAGTAAACTCTCCAGTGTTGGAATCAAACATGG
>NW_025214386.1:39333-42793 GCF_004010195.1 Chiloscyllium plagiosum | reverse complement strand
CTGTTTTCTCAGTTGTTTTTGACAATCTCATTCACATCGTATTAGACCCTGTTCCAGTGAGTGTTAGAGAAAAGGCAGAATGGTCAGCTGCAGCTGGTCACCTGACTGGTCACTGGACCCAAAGGTTCACTCTCCACAGATGCTGCCAGATCTGCTGAATTTTTCCAGTAATGTCTGTTTTTGTTCCTGATTTCCCAGCATTTGCAGATGTTTCGTTTTTCAATATTGATCTTGTCTGTTGCAGAGGAGTTTATTGATGAGTTTGGAGAGTTTTGAAAATTGCAAGTTACGCCACAAATCAGCCATGATCTATTGAATGGCAGAGCAGGATTGAGGGGCTGAATGGCCTCTTCCTGTTCCAATTAAAGTTATCCATCTGCAGCTCGTGGCAACATTTCCACTGACTGTTCACTTCACCTCCATGTCTAACACAGTGTTACTGACTAAACAAACCTCCTGTGTTTGAACTGAACCTGCTAATGTTCAGTGGCTCCCTCTCCTGCCACCCGGGTTTAACTCTCATTATGGAACGCTGTCTCCTATTACTGCGGGAATGCCCACAAAGGCTCAGCCTGGAGTCTGTATTCCCTGAGATCAACAAACCCCGTTTATTTAATTCTTCGGGGATTTGGGAAAACACTCAGACACTGACCTGTCCATCTGATTGTTAACTCAGACAGATAGACAGAAAAAAAGATGCACATTTAGGTAGCACCTTTGATGACCTGGGGCAATGAAACATGCTTCTGACCTGATGATTTCAACCTCATATCTCTGAAAACACAGACACACAGCTTCCTATTTGTACCAGGCTGTCTCTCAGCCTCCTCTTGGCTTGAGAAAAACGTTTTGAGCTCTTCAGCCTTTCCTTGTAATTATAACCTCTATTTTCCTGTATGATTTGTAATTAAACCTTTATTATTTTCCTGTCCCTTATGAATGATGCCAGCAGCTGAAACAGGTCCTGACCTGTGAGGAGTTTCAGTTGGAATATTTATATTTACAAGTTCATTCCCACCCTCACATACGGTGTGAAATTGGTGTAAAACAGAAGGAAAGGAGAGAGTGAGAACCCACAGAAACGCACAGGCAGCATGAGTACCTGAGCTGAACGAACCGGGCATTACGAAAATGTGACGACAATCACAAGCATTTATAATCACAGAAGCCCGCAGGTGCAGACAGAGGCTATTCGGCCATCCAATTCTGCAATTACCTGCTCTTCTACCCTACCCCCATAACCCCACATTTACCATGGCTAACTCAACCCACCTAAACTGCACACGACAGGTCATGCTAACACAGCCAATAGAGCATACCTGCACATCTGTCGGAGAGTCACAGATTACATCCAAATGCTCCGAATTGTGGATGAAGGCTCACAAATACTTGACTGACACAAATTCTTTGTTTCCAAAATAAAATCTGGGGGAAAACTGCAGCCAGGAAGATTTCCAATTATCTCTGGAGGAAGAGAATTCAAAACTTGTGCCATTGACCCAGGGGGGCGCAGTGAAATTTACAGCAGCCTGGGAACCATCAGAAATGTAACAAATTGTAAGTAAGGCGGGGGTGAGACAAGGACATAAAGACAGTCTGTCACATGGGGGAAGGCAGGAGAGATGAAACAGCAGAAATGATAGTCCCTCAAGGCCACGGGGAATGGAGTTAGGGCTGGGAAAGAAACAAGGAAACAAGGTGTGCAACTGCCAAAGAAATACTTTGAGAAAATAGATTATAACAACATAGAGGGCAGAGTTCACAGTCTGAAATTGTTACTCTCATTGTTGAGTACAGAACGGTGTAAAGTCGGGGTCGTTCCATCACAGCCAACACATACAGGATAGGCCATGTGGCTTCGATCGGTGCTGTAACTATCTGATAATTTTATTCTGAATTTGGAGCTCAAGTCTAATGATGTTTAACTTCTCAAATTGGACTGGAGTTTAATATTCTGGAGAAATGTCAAATAAATCTCATTAATCCCATTCTGCAGACCTTAGTCCATCGCCCTACATGTTCCAGCATTTCAGTTACATCCACGTCCTTTTATTTTAATGTGATACTGGTTACTGCATCTACCACCCCGTCAGTGAGTTCCTGCTCACCAACATCTCTGAGTGAAAAGAATTCTCCCTTCTCCATCTCTCTGAGAATTAGTTTCAGTCTACAATCTCCAGTTACTGACCTCTCTGTTAATGAAATCTCCTTCCTATCCACTCGATCTGGATTCCTCAGCATTTTATCACTTCAATTAAATCTCAGCTCATCCTCCTCGGAAATCAACCCCAGCCTATCCAGCCTTTCGTCAGAGCAGAAATTCTCCAACCGGAGAAACATTCTGATCAATCTCCTCTGTCCCCTCTCTGGTGAGAACACATCAATCCTGGAATGTGGGGACTCGGAGTGAGTGCAGGACTTAAGCCGTGGTCAGAATAGTGTTCCCGACCGATGCAGTGTCACCTCCGTGTTCTTGTGGTTGTCGTTGACACAAGAAGTGTCCTGGTTTTCCCACATGGAACTGGATGTGCACTCCATGGGACTGGGATTCCCTACCATATGTTTATTTGGTAACTAATCCTAAATTAACTTCAGATTAAAACAAGATTATCAGATACCCACCAATTAATTTCTTCCATTATACTCAAGTCAACTTACTTTTTAAAATCTCTTTAAACTTATTACTATCTAAACACAACAGGCTTTAATTTGCTGAACAAGTATTCAGATATCTTCACTGTTACAATCACTTGAAGATTATCTTTACCTCCAGCTACATCTGGTGAATTGAACGCTGATTGTAAATATATGAATACCAAATGGAGCTGAAAATATGTTGCTGGAAAAGCGCAGCAGATCAGGCAGCATCCAAGGAGCAGGAGAATCGACGTTTTGGGCATGAGACCTTCTTCAGGCCCGAAACGTCGATTCTCCTGCTCCTTGGATGCTGCCTGACCTGCTGCGCTTTTCCAGCAACACATTTTCAGATCTAATCTCCAGCATCTGCAGTCCTCACTTTCTCCTAGTTGAATACCAAATGGACTTGTGTTTTATGATAATTAATCCAATCCGAAACTCTTCTTGATTAATATCTTGAAGAGAACAATCCTCAGAACTTCAGCTGTGCTCTGACTTCATTCACAACTGCATGTCATAGAGATGTGCTGCATGGAAACAGACCCTTCGGTCCAACCTGTCCATGCCGACTAGATATCCCAACCTAGAGATGGAAATGTGTTGCTGGAAAAGCCCAGCAGGTCAGGCAGCATCTAGGGAACAGGAGAATCGACGTTTCGGGCATTAGCCCTTCTTCAGGAATGAGGAAAGTTGGTCCAGCAGGCTAAGATAAAAGATAGGGAGGAGGGACTTGGGGGAGGGGCGCCGGAAATGTGATAGGTGGAAAGAGGACAAGGTGAGGGTGATAGGTCAGACTGGGGGGGGGGCGGAGAGGTCGGGAAGA
>NW_025214386.1:36440-38754 GCF_004010195.1 Chiloscyllium plagiosum | reverse complement strand
ACCTTTGAGCCAGTTCTGTATCCAAATGGCTAGTTCTCCCTGTATTCCATGAGATCTAACCTTGCTAATCAATCTCCCATGTGGAACCTTGTCGAACGCCTTACTGGAGTCGTTATAAATCACATCTACTGCTCTGCCCTCATCAATCTTCTTTGTTACTTCTTCAAAAAACTCAATCAAGTTTGTGAGACATGATTTCCCACACAAAGCCACACTGACTATCCCTAATCAGCCCTTGCCTTTCCAAATACATTTACATCCTGCCCCTCAGGATTCCCGCCAACAACTTGCCCACCGCCAAGGTCAGGCTCACCGGTCTATAGTTCCCTGGCTTGTCTTTACCGCCCTTCTTAAACAGTGGCACCAACCTCCAGTCTTGAGGCACCACACCTGTGACTATCGATGATACAAATATCTCAGCAAGAGGCACAGCAAAGACTTCTCTAGCTTCACACAGATTATTCGGGTGCACCTGATCAGATCCTGGGGATTTATCCACCTTTAACCGTTTCAAGACATCCAGCACTTCCTCCTCTGTAACCTGGACATTTTGCAAGATGTCACCACCTATTTCCATGCAGTCTATATCTTCCATATCCTTTTCCACAGTAAATACTGATGCAAAATATTCATTTAGTATTTCCCCCATTTCCTGTGGCTCCAGACAAAGGCAGCCTTGTTGATCTTTGAGGGGCCCTATTCTCTCCCTAGTTACCCTTTTGTCCTTAATATATTTGTCAAAACACTTTGGATTCTCCTTAATTCTGTTTGCCAAAGCTATCTCATGATATGGCTGGACTGCAGATCTTAGGTCTGCTCTGTTTTTTTCCCGGATTTCTCTGTCTATCACTTGCTGCTTATGTTGTTTGGCACACAAGTCGTCCTCTTTGGTAACTTCATCAAGTTAACACCTCATTTTTATGTATTCATGCTGCTGTTACTGGCATACCCTCCTGAATTCTCTCAGTTGAACAAGGATTGATCCTCTGGTTTGATGGTAAGAGGTAAGTTGAGGAATATGCTGGGCAGTGATTCTGTAAGTTTTGTTGGAGTACAATTCTACTGCTGTTGTCGGAAGGAAAGAGCTAAACTCTTACACTGTCGACCCCATATACAAGAAGCTACATGCAGTATCATGAACACTGATATGCCAAGACAGGAAATACGAGCAACATTGTAGAATGATGCAAGCTCACAACTGCAGCAAGGGGAGATTAATAGCCAACTTGACACAGGAGTAGGGAAAGAAGCAGCTGATCAGATTGTCTCATTCATAGTCATAAAGAGACAGTGAGATTATTGTACTGTTGGAGGTGAGGATGGAGGAGGTTGGGGAGACAGAGAGTACTTCTACAGAAACTGATCTGCCTGAGAGTTATGGGATCGACTCGATTGCCATGCATTTAACAGAAAGCTAACTGAAACTGTTTTTATCCCCAAAAGATAACAAGACTGATGGTGTTTCCAATCATCATCAGAAACAAACCCCAGATTACATGGTTCCGAGATGGATGTCAATAGCCCATCAACATCCAACTCCTGCAATCATTCAGCAAACGTACGCATGAATAACTAGTCTTGGTGACCCAGAAAATCACGGTTCACTCTGTGCAGATGGACAGCGATGTGGGGAGGTATTGGCCGAGTGGAATTGTCACTCGACAGTTAATCCAAAGCCCCAGATAACGTTCTGGAGACCTGGGCCCAAAGCCTGCTGCAGCAGGTGGGGGAAGTTGAATTCAATTAAAGAGAAACTCTGGAAATTAAGAATCTAATGATGACCATTAACCGATTGTCAGAAAAACCCATCCGGTTCAGTAATGCACTTTCAAGAAGGAAGCTGCTATCCTTCCCTGGTCTGGCCTACATTGTGACTTCAGACCCACAGCAATGTGGTCGACTCTTACCTGCATCCTGGACAATTAGGGATGGGCAGTAAATGCTGCCGGGCCAGCGACACCCTCATCCTGTGAATGAACAAAGGGAAATAAAAGTCTGTACCCAGTGTGAATCTGGACATGTTCAACAGTGTTATGAACATTTCCAAAGCTAAGTTCTCTATATGCAAAACCTTATGAACTGCTAAAACCATTGTTCATTATTTGGTGTGAACAAGAGAGAAAAAAAAAACCTTCAACTGTGGTTATGAGTAAATTCACTGGCGTCTCAGCAGGATTGATGCCTGAGTGAAGCCCTTCCCCAAACCCCCACACCCGCCCACACACACCCACACACGCAAACACACACACGCACGCACACACACAGACACAAACACAGACACACGCACACACACACACACACCCCACACACCCAC
>NW_025214386.1:28100-31788 GCF_004010195.1 Chiloscyllium plagiosum | reverse complement strand
CCCCACAAGTATCCAAAACGGTATACTTGTTCTCTCCTTCGCGCTTTTAAAGGGGGGAAAAAACTTACCCAGGTAAGCTTACACTAACTGCTTCCGGGTCTCGTCTGCCCCTCTGGTCGTCGTCACTTCCCCCTGGTGCTCCCACTCTTTCTGTGAAGAGAGAGTGAAAGAGAAAAAAAAACACCGCTGCCCGCTACCGGTAAGTACTTTTAAAACCAAACGGTCTTACCTTCGCTGCTGCTCGCACTGGAAATGACCGACGGCTTCGAAGGGTGAGTTTACTTCAAAGAAAATGGCAATTTCTTCAAATCAATCCAGTGACTGCAGATTCTTCATCAGTGAACCACTCCAGTAAGTCTACCCCACAGCCTGAAGATCACTCATATCCTTCCTTGTTGATGTCTATTTTGTTCCACAAATCCAGACGACGCAAGTTTTCTGTACAACAGCAGTAGCTTTATTATCGGACAGCCGGCGAGAGTTTCAAAGCATCTCTAAAGTAGCTGAGTGTCTACTTGTACAGACTCTTCTTCACAAATCTGTGCCTTACCCACAGAGATAGTATATTTAATAAGAATTAGACGAAGGCCTGTCAGTCACATGGGCGACTGTCATTACATAGTTTAAAACAGGTAATTATGACCTTACAAAGTTTGATGAATGACGATGTCCTGTGATAACGTGTGATGGATCACAGAAACTGATTATCGTATTGTTCATGATTATGTGTTGATGGGAAGAGATTAAGGCAGAAGGGTTATTCCTTCAGCAAATGGGGGATTCACTTACCTATATTAATATGGAGGGGAAGTAAGACAATGGGAGCAGGAGGCAGTTTAACAGGGTTGTGTCCAGGGCTCTCAGTCTTGTCTGGAAAGGGCAAATTCCTCTGACTGGGGTTATGGTGGAATCCACATGTGTGGCTCCAAGATGTTCTATTTCGAAGATACAGTCCGCCTCACTCCTCCGAAGGTTTTCTGTCTGTATTGGAAGAGTGCAAGTCTTGTACACTTACAATACGGCAGTAAGACCTTTGGCAGGAGAATGTTTAACTCTTGAGTCGCCAATGCATCGTGAAAGAGAAGCAAAGTATGGAATTGGCCCCTCTGTGGTATTTTAACTTCCTCATCCTGACCAGGAATCTGTTGACCACAATTGGATGCAATGATTGACTGTGACCTAACTTGAACTTTGTCAACGGTCAGCATCTTTTCCATGAGTATGTTATCATTCCCACTATTATTGAAGCCCAGCATCCTATGCGTTTACTTAAAACACTTTATGTTCTGTCTCCTTTAAGGATTTGTACACATTGTCCCGCATTCCTGCTGTCCTGCTCCCTGTGTCTGTGCCATTCAAATATATAATTCCCTTTCTACATTGCTTCTCTCAAAATGCATCAACTTACTGTGTGTTCTAAAGAAGAGACATATTATTCTCAAAATATTATCTCTCGCCCCACACATTCTACGCCTTGGAAAACAGAACAGTACAGCACAGGAATAATCGGTCCTACATGTCTGTGTGGATCATGATGCCTTTCCAACCTAATTCCATTTGCCTGTATATGATCCATATCCCTGCCAACCCATGCCTGCTTATCTGTCTGTCCAAATATCTCTTAAACATTGTGATTTTTTTCTGCTTTTGCCATCTCTCAGGCAAGTACAATTTAGTCACTGACCACTTTCTGCATAAGAAACTTGCCTGACACAACTTCCTTTAAACTTGCACAGATGTTTTTGGAAATGCTCAACAGGTCATGCAGCATCTGTGAAGAATAATCAGTTAATGTTTCGGGTCCAGCCCCCCTTCCTCAGAAACGTTAACTCATTTCTCGTCACAGATGCTGCTAGAAATGCTGAGCTTTTCCAGAAACTTCTGTTTTTATTTCTAGTTTACAGCATCGGCTGTTCTTTCGTTTTTCATTTCCTTTAAACTTGCCCCTCTCCCTTTAAATCTACGGCGTCTAGAATTTGTCATTTCTACCTTGGAAAAGGATTCAGATTATTCACTCTGTTTGTGCCTCTCGGATCACTTGCCTGCCACTGACTTTCCAAAGACAACAATTCAAGGTTTTCCAACCTCTCCCAATCCAGGCAACATCCGGGTAAACATGTTTCCACTCTCTCCAAAGCCTCCACATCCTCCTTATAATGTGGTGATCAAAACAGCACAAAATACTCCAAAGGTGGTCTAATGACAGTTTTATATTCACTCCCCTGACAGAAGAAGGCAAGCCTGCCATCCAGCTCCTACACCAATTTCAGGGAGCTGTGACATTGCACCTGAAGATCCCTCTGTATATCAAAATTAAAAATCACACAACACCAGGTTATAGTCCAACAGATTTAATTGGAAGCACACTAGCTTTCGGAGTGACGATCCTTCATCAGGTGATTGTGCAGGGCTCGATCGTAACACAGAATTTATAGCGAAAATTTGCAGTGCGATGTAACTGAAATTATACATTGAAATATTTATTGTCTGTTAAGCCTTTCATCTGTTAGATTACAGTGATTGTTACACTTGATTCATGTGTAAATCACAAAACCCTTTTTTTAAAAGTTACATTCTCGGGTTAGCTGTTAACAATGGTATTCATATCGAACCCTGAGCTCAGAAACTGGATGAATTTATGTAAAACTCTGTTATCTCGTTTTTTAGAATAGAATCAATCTAAACATCAGGTCATAGACAGAGAACACAGGGGGCCAACACCTTCAACATACTGTCTGGCTATCACCTGATGAAGGAGCGTCGCTCCGAAAGCTAGTGTGCTTCCAATTAAATCTGTTGGACTATAACCTGGTGTTGTGTGATTTTAAACTTTGCACACCCCAGTCCAACACCGGCATCTCCAAATAATGTTTATTCAGAGCTCCTTACTAGTGCATGATGGGAGAGGTTCCTCTCTGGAATTCTGTGGCTCCTCCAGACAAGTACAGCATTTTGATGTGTTTCCTGCATACGTTCCAGTAATATATCCCCGCTGACCCGATCTCCTGGGTTCGGGATGTCAGCTGGGAAGTTTCTGTGCTCCGTTTCCCAGATTCTGATTCTCTATCCTTCTGCAACTTCCCCTCTCAGCTCATGCTGTTGCTTTGCCATTTCTTTCACAAATTGGTTAATACCTATCCTTGCCATTGCACATCTCCAGCCCTCCCACTACCACACCCTCTGCAGTTGCATAGTCAATCCAGTCACTGATTCAAAGGGACAGCCCCGTCCCCTTTGCTGGGGTTGACCTCAGATTCATTCGGATGGTGGGGATTACGCTAACCCGTCCCTGCTTGTCTCTGTCACAGCCTTAGTCAGACTAGCTTTCAGTGTCTCCTTCATTCTTTCAACTGTCACTGAGCTCTGGGGGTGGTATGGGGAATGGGATTTCTGTTCAGTACCAAACAGGGCACATCGCTGTTTAACTACGTTCCATGGAACATATGTCCCTTTGTCAGAATTTTCAGGGGATTGCTTCCACTCACTGAGTAAACCTGTTTATTAAGAACCAACAGGACTTCCTTCCCTGGGATTGGGATGGGGGTGTCTGTAAAATCCATCCTTAATTCTTCCCATGGGCTCCTGATCCTCTGCTGCTGCCTCCATTTTATCCTGATTGCATTGCCTGGCTCACATTGTGTACAGACTACACACCTTCAACAAAACCTTGCTGTATCTCTCCCTGTTC
>NW_025214386.1:20904-28018 GCF_004010195.1 Chiloscyllium plagiosum | reverse complement strand
GTGTCCTATTACTGCCCACCCTTTTCCCATTCCTGTCTCTCCTGTTGTGGGGCTGCATCTGGGAAGGTCTTTAAACTTTCCTTTCTCGCTTCTGCAGCCACTGCCACTGACACTTCCCCAAGTGTCTGCACTGTTTCAGTCAGTATTTTACCTGCCTTACCCACATACACACTGCCCCTTTGGTGTGGGTTTTGATTTTCCTGTGAGCTCTAATCTTCTTTATTGCTGCTTCACTGGGAAAGTTAGCTGCTTCCACTAACACTCTGACCTGTCCGTCATGCTCTCTGTGGCCCCCAACAGGGTGATGGACCTTCACCAAGCCCAGTCATGAACTCTACCAAAGGCATGTTGACGGTCTGTGTACATTTTGCCTCCCTGACCCCTGGCTAATGTCCGCGCTTCTGTCAGGGCTTGTGATGGTTCTCTATTTCTGGATAATTCCCCACAAAATTCCCACAATAATTAAACAAACCTAAAGCTTGCCTGACGCCTTTACGGTGCGTGGGTGGATACTTTTATAATCATAGTTTTTGATCTCGCTAGGACTGTCCCTTCTCCCTTCCTGATTTGATCTCCCCAATATGATATCCCCGTTCCATCTCTCCATACCTTCCCAGTTGCACTCTCTGTGCGTTAATTTTAAGCCTGGCCTGGCTAATCTGACCCAATACTCTGTTTAATATCTGGATATGTTCTTTCTCACCGACTGTGGTGATGAGGTGTTGGTAAGATCAGTGTGACTAAATGCATCAGACACACATCGGTGGGATATACTGGAATATTGCTGGATCCCTGAGATAATAGTATTCTGGTGGCCTGTTCTCCACGGTCAGTAAACACCACTTTCTTCTGCCATTCAATGTCCACAGGTATGGACCCAGACTATTTCCAGCTTCTGTCAATCTGTCACTCTCACACTTACTGCCTCCTCAGCCCCAGCTTTGATGAGATCCTGTTTGTGTGGGGAATGAGAAGGCCCTCAATCTCTACAGGGTCGATAGATAATAACCCACTTTCCTGTTTGAGTTACGCACACCGCTGAGTGGGTCCGAGTTATAACCCACCAGATTCTCTGACTTTCCCAGTCTCCCTACAATGTAGCTACTCCGGAGAGGTTGCCTCTCCTTTTCTTTCTGTCCCAGTCCTGGCCGGAGCTTCCCCATGATTAAATTCGGGTGTTGATGTCAATAGTTTTAGAATAAATAGGAGCAACTCCCAGAATGGTCCTGTCTTGAGTTCCACACCTCCATATCTGAATATATTTTGTCATACTCCCGGTCTACATCGGGATGGTTTGCTTCATCCAACTTCCTAGGTTCCCTCTCCGACTGCTCTCATTTTAGTAATTGAAGGGGTGAGGGGTAAATCCTTATCAGTAACTGACAAAGATGCTCCGGTATTAGCATCATGCAATGTTGGCCCCTGAACAGCGTGTCAATAAATATTCATGGGCTATGCATATACCTACGTGAACACAGGCCGCACACAATGTGAACACCTATCTCCCTCTTTCTGCCAACGTTCCTCCCTGTACTGCAGCTATTCCCCTGTGTTTCTGAGGTTGCCTGAGCTCTCATGGCCCAATTCAGAATGTGGTTAGACTCCCACTGGGAGTCCCATGTTTATAATTACAGTTAAATAGGGTCCCATTTTAAATACATCAAACCGATTTCATCATCACAGGTTGGGGTTTGGTAATCCCCCGTGGTCGTTAACACCTCAGGCTTCCTCTGTGTATGATCCGCGATATTACACTTGGGTCCCTGAGTCACCAAGGTTATTTTAGCCCAATCAGTCTTTCCCCTCCCCAGTGTGTCCCTGTAATATCTGTAAATGCCTGGAGCCACTGATCGGCTGTGCACTCGGGGGAACCGGTTCGCACCTCCATCCTCTCATTGCAGGGACAGGTTCTGCTGTACACGTCAGGGCATCTTGGCCTGAGGGAGGATATGTACATCAACGTCAGTGAAACTGCGTACCTCAACTAATTCATCCATATTCACCCAATAAGGCCCATTATTACTATTTCTCTGTCAGACTGGGCGTTAATTCCCCAACATCTGCCATTCAAAAAGGTGAACGGTTCAGGTTTGGTTTCTGTCAGTTCCCTTTGTTGCTCCCTACTGTCTGTCCAAGTTGAGCTTTGATGCCCAGTGGTGCCATACACACGGCCTTCTGGGCCTTACAGGGCAGTGGGTCATCTCACCCGTTGCCGTCCCTCTGTCCATACGTGGGCGCTTCACCATCTAACCCGTTCCAGTCACTGTCACCATCCTCACTGCCTTCTGAGGAGAGCGGGGCACTAGATACCTCCCCCACTGTCACTACCACCTGGCCCTTTGGCTGTAAGGCCTCACGTCTGAGAGGCACCACCTTCACTTGTTCGTGTTTCCCATAATAGTTTAACACATTCCATCATTCCTGGAATAAAGCAGGACAGAATGTGAATTTGGTTTGACTTGAAATAAGAATAATTTAACATTCACTTCACGTAAGTATCGAGGTGAAAATTCTACTGTGATTATTTAAGTGACTTTAACTTCATCATACACTGAAAATAACTCTGGAAATCAATGAAAATGAATGAAGTGAATGATATGTGATTATTTGTAGCATTTCTTGCATTGAAGATTCAACTTTATTTTAATGCTTGTCACCTATTGCACCAGGGACATTGTTATTGGGGAAGAAAGTAATGGAAAGATCTGAAACAAAAACTGTAGTTTTCCTGCAATAATGAACGAAAGCAAGGTCTGGACAGATGGGTGAACTGGAAACTGTTTGATATATAGTGTCATCATTGATCAGAAACATGTTTTAGTTTGCAAGATGTTCTGCACTAAGAATAGTTTGAAGTGAACTGTGATTATGAATTGACCATTTAAAATATATTTTCAAGTTCAAAGTTGGTGCGAAGATTCGTAGCTCGGGTGCTCGTTGCTGTGGTTCTGTTCGCCGAGCTGGAAGTTTTTGTTGCAAACGTTTCGTCCCCTGGCTAGGCGACATCATAAGTGCTTGGGAGCCTACTGCGAAGCGCTTCTTTGATGTTTCCTCCAGTGTTTATAATGGTCTGTCCCTGCCGCTTCTGGTTTGTCAGTTTCAGCTGTCCTCTAGAGGCATGGCATTCATCCACAAACTCCATCAACAAACACATCGACCTGGACGCAATATACCAACCACTACAGCGGACAGCTGAAACTGACAACCGGAAGCAGCAGGGACCTAGAGGCATGGCATTCATTCACAAACTCCATCAACAAACACATCGACCTGGACCCAATATACCAACCAATACAGCGGACAGCTGAAACTGACAAGCGGAAGCGGCAGGGACAGACCACTATAAACACCGGAGGAAACATCAAAGAAGCGCTTCGCAGGAGGCTCCCAAGCACTGATGATGTCGCCGAGCCAGGGGACGAAACGTTTGCAACAAAAACTTCCAGCTCGGCGAACAGAACCACAGCATATTTTCAAGTGAATAATCAGATACATTTTTTGGAGGAAATTAGGAAAGGAAATTAATATGCATACATTGGTATTAATAGTTTAAAAATGTTTAGCAGTCGACCGAATTATTTGAATGAGAGAGTATGCACGATTATAAAGACTAACTCACCTTTTTCATTGCATTGTTGGTTTCACTAGAACCTGTTGTGTTCTAAGCTCTTGTTATGTGCAATATCGCGAGTAACCTAATTTCTCTGAGAGACCCCGACCAGGTTTCCTTTGTCTGTGAATCAAGCGACCAATGAGGGACACACCTGCTTTTCTTTGTGGAAACAGAGATTATTTCCAAAGGAAATAAGTAGTAGATCACAGTGTAAATGGTTTCCAGCACACACCATCAGCAGGGAAGTGTTTTTCTACACAGTTCCAATCTCTGTCTACAAATCTGATGGTATCTGTGTTTGTCAGTTTGTGGAGGATTCAGCCCCTTTGTTCTGAGCTGTTTTTATACAAGCAGTTGGTTCATTAAGTCTTTGCCAAGAATGTTGTTTACTTTCCCCTTTTACTGTGATTCTGGGAGATTGGTTTCCGCAGATTCCAATACTCTGAAAATCAATAATCTTCACTAACTTAATGTTAAATGATTTTGACTCTAACCGAGCAATGGCCTTGTTTTCAGTTCATTATTCACTTTCCATTTCCTGGTTGTGTTGAATGTTACAGTAGCAGGCTCTGGGCAATGTTTCCATTCACTTGTGTTGGAGTCACTGACAGCCACGTAGTCAGTCAGTTTCAGGCTGATGGGTCAGTTTCTCTGTCCTATTAGATGGTGGTCACTTGCTCAGTTTCCGAAGGCTCACCTCAGTGTCAGGCCGTCAGCTTCTGAAACCTTCCATCCAGCATTTGTTCCCTCTCACCATGACTACTCCAATACAGTCCCAGCTTGTCTCCCACATTCTACCTCCATATACTCATGATCACCTCAGATTCTCCTGTCTGTGTCCTTGCAGCTAGTCCCATAAGACATCGACCTCAGTCTTAACCTGATCAATATCATTTTAAAATTTGGTTCACTGCTTTTAAACCTACCCGTGCCTTCACCCTGTCCTCCTTGCGTAATTCCACACCTCCCTGGGGTATCTGCACTTATCCAATTCTAGCTGCATGACAGTTTCTTATTTTATTCTCCCCCCTGTTGGTGGCTTTAGATTCAGCTGCCTTGAACCTAAATTGGTAATTCTCTTCCCCCATTCCCTTCAACTCTCCTCCATTCTATAGACTCTCCTTAATTTCTACCTGTTTGATCAAGAATTTGGTTTACACCCTTAAACCTCTCCCTTTGTAGTTCGGTAACAGCCTCATGGTACCACTGCTGAACTGTTAATCCAGAGACTCATCTAGAATTATGAGTCCATTGATAAAATTATTCTCGATTGTCAAGAAAAGCCCATCTAGGTCACTGATGTCCTTTAGGGAAGGAAGCTGCCATCTTGACCTAATCTGGCCGAGATGTGACTCCTGACTCACAGCAATGTGGTTGGCTCTTACCTGCCCTCTGGGTAATAATTTTGCCCATAGCCAGTGGCACCTACATCCAGTGAATGAATTTTAAACAAAGCCCTCAGTCCTGGGATCATGTGAGAAAGAAGCAGAAGGTGACCATTCGGCTCCACCATTCAATAAGACCAGGCCTGATCTGTTTGTGATTGTGTTCCATCTCCCCCTAAAGTCTCTTAACAAGAATCTATCAATCTGTGTCTTAAAATACTCAGTGAGCCCACCTTCTGGGGCAGAGAGTTCCAAAGTTGCACTGCCCTCTGATTGGAATCAAATCTCCTCATATCTGTCCTGAAAGGGTGAACACAATTTTAAAGCAGTTCCCTCTCGTTCAGGAATGGCCCACAAGAGGAAACTTCCTTTCCACATCCTCCTCATCAAATCATTCAGGATCTTAGACACTTCAGTGATGTCACGCCTCACTCTCCCAAACTCCAGCTGAAACAAACCCAATCTGTCCAACCGATTTGCATTTTATTTCTGTCACACCAGGTGTGAGTGGGGTTGAAATGTTATGTTATGTTTCCACCTCCCGCCCTCACTCTAACCAAAAAAGGAGACAAATCGAGAAAATCTGTTAGAAAATTGGTTGTCGCGTAAATGGTACTTAGTCTGATTGTAGAGGTTGCATTGTAATTGAAGTAACCAGCTAATAAAAAATTACTGACAAGAGATTTTGAGAGGGGCTGCTGTGTTGGTGGTGGCAGTGCTGCTGGTTGGTATAAGTAAGGGCCGGGGTGAATACTGGGCTTTGCTGAGAAAGGTGAACATGAGAAAGGTAAGGTGAGATTCTTTTGTCTTCCTCGATAAGAAGAGGGAAATATGGCAGTTCGGACAGTGTGAGCCATTTTAATCTTGCAGGCATTCTTTTTTATAATATTCATTTTGTGTGATGTGAGTGTCACTGGCTTGGCCAGCATTGATAGCCCATCCCTCCGAATAGTTCCAGAGATGTAGAGGAAAGGATAGCAAAGATGATTCTCGATAGGAGTGAGAGAGGCAGGGTAGTTGTCATGGGGGACTTCAACTTTCCAAATATTAACTGGGAACACTTTGGTACGACTACTATAGATGGGTCAGTTTTTGTCCAGTGTGTGCAGGAGGGCATCCTGACACAGTATGTAGACAGGCCAATACGGGGCGAAGCCACATTAGATTTAGTACTGGGTAATGAGACTGGCCAGGTGTTAGACTTTGAAGGAGGTAAGCACTTTGGTGATAGCGATCATAATTCTGTTATGTTTACTTTAGTGATCGAAAGGGATAGGTGTATACCACTGGGTAAGAGTTATAGCTGTGAGAAAGGCAATTTCGATGCGATGAGGGAAGATTTAGGAAGCATAGGATGGGGAAGGAAACTGCAGGGGATTGGCACATTAGAAATGTGGAGCTTACTCAAGGAAAAGCTCCTGTGTGTCCTAGATAAGTATGTGCCTGTCAGGCAGGGGGAAAGCTGTAGAGCGCGGAAGCCGTGGTTTATGAAGGAAATGGAATCTCTGGTCAAGCGGAAGAAGAAGGCTTATGTTCGGATGAGATGTGAAGGCTCAGTTAGGGCATTTGAGGGTGACAAGGTAGCCAGGAAAGACCTAAAGAGAGAGCTCAGAAGAGCCAGGAGGAGACATGAGAAGTTGTTGGCGGATAGGATCAGGGTAAAACCTAAGGCTTTCTATCGGTATTGAAGGAATAAAAGAATGACAAGAGTAAGATTAGGGACAATCAAGGATAGTAGTGGGAAATTGTGTGTGGAGTCAGAGGAGATAGGGGAAGCACTAAATGAATATTTTTCGTCAGTATTCACTCTTGAAAACGATAATGTTGTCGAGGAGATTACTGTGATAAAGGCTACTAGACTAGGTGTGATTGAGGTTCACAAGGTGGAGGTATTAGAAATCCTGCAGAGTATGAAAATAGATAAGTCCCCTGGGCCGGATGGGATTTATCCTAGGATCCTCTGGGAAGCCAGGGAGGAGATTGCCGAGCCTTTGGCATTGATCTTTAAATCATCATTGTCAACAGGAATAGTGCCCGAAGACTGCAGGATGGGAAATGTGGTTCCCCTGTTCAAGAAGGGGAGTAGAGACAATCCTGGTAATTATAGACCAGTGAG
>NW_025214386.1:8444-19531 GCF_004010195.1 Chiloscyllium plagiosum | reverse complement strand
TAGGATGTTGCCTGGTATGGAGGGAAGGTCTTACGAGGAAAGTCTGAGGGACTTGAGGCTGTTTTCGTTAGAAAGAAGAAGGTTGAGAGGTGACTTAATAAAGACATATAAGATAATCAGAGGGTTAGAGAGCCTATTTCCAAATGTGGTGACGGCAAGCACGAGGGGGCATAGCTTTAAATTGAGGGGTGATAGATAAAGGACAGATGTCAGAGGTAGTTTCTTTACCCAAAGAGCAGTAAGGGTATGGAATGCTTTGCCTACAACGGTAGTAGATTCGCCAACTTTCAGTACATTTAAGTCGTCGTTGGACAAGCATATGGAAGTAAATGGAATAGTGTAGGTTAGATGGGCTTCAGATTGGTATGACAGGTCGGCGCAACATCGAGGGCCGAAGGACCTGTACTGCACTGTAATGTTCTGTGTTCTAATCCTTGGCACAACATCATTAGCTGAAGGGCCTGTTCTATGCTGTATTTTCTATGTTCTGTAATTCTAGATAATCCTCTTAGACCACAGCACTCTCTCAGTACTGACTGTTTGACATTGCTGCGTTCCCTCAGTACTGACCCTCTGGCATTGGTGCATCCTGTCAGTACTAACCTCAGACAGTGCAGCGCCCCAGCAGGACTGACTCTCCAACAGTGAGGCACTCCCTCATTACTGACACGCTCTCAGTACTGACTAATTCAAACAGTAGTGCTCATTCAGTACTGACCCACTGACAGTGCAACGCTCATTCAGTACTGACCCACTGACAGTGCAGCACTCCCTCAGTATTGATCCACTGACAGTGCAGCACTCCCTCAGTACTGACCCCCTGACAGTGCAGCACTCCCTCAGAACTGACACTCTGACAGTGTGACACTCGCTCAGTCCTGACCCACTGACTGTGCAGCAGTCACTCAGTACTGACCCTCTGACAGTGCAGCACTCCCTCAGTACTGCCCCTCTGACAGTGTGGCACTCCCTCAGTGCTGACCCTCTGACACTGCGGCACTCCCTCAGTACTGACCCACTGACAGTGTGGCACTCTCTCAGTACTGACCCTCTGACAGTGTGGCACTCCCTCAGTACTGACCCACTGACTGTGCAGCACTCACTCAATACTGACCCTCTGACAGTGCAGCATTCCCTCAGTACTGACCCTGTGACAGTGCAGCATTCCCTCTTTACTGATTCTCTGACAGTGCAGCATTCCCACGGTACTGACCAACTGACAGTGCAGCACTCCCTCAGTACTGACCCTCTGACAGTGCAGCACTCCCTCAGTACTGACCCTCTGATAGTGCAGCACGCCCTCAGTACTGACCCTCTGACAGTGTGGCACTCCCTCATTACTGACCCACTGACAGTGCGGCACTCCCTCAGTACTGTCCCACTGACAGTGTGGCACTCCCTCCGTACTGACCCTCTGACAGTGTGGCACTCCCTCAGTACTGACCCTCTGATAGTGCAGCACTCCCTCAGTGCTGACCCACTGACAGTGCCGAGCTCCGACACCCTTGAGCCTTTGACAGTGTGGAACTCCCTCAGGAATAAACTGCTGACAGTGCAGCACACCCTGGGTACTCACCCTCTGATAGTGCAATATTACCCTAGTTCTGTCCTTCTGACAGTGCGGCCCTCACTCAGAACTATACTCCTGACTTTGCGGCCGTCCCTCAGAACTAAACTCCTTACAGTGCGGCCCTCCCTCAGAACTAAACTCCTGACAGTTCGGCCCTCCCTCAGTACTAAACTCCTGACTGTGTGGCCCTCCCTCAGAACTGCGGGATGTCGGATAAATAGTGTTACTTCTGCAATTCCATTTACTTGTCCAAAGTAAATGAACTCACACCAGTGTATAATTGTTTCAGCCAAGAGCTGAGTCAATAAGAATGGAAACTATGTGGGAGAAATACATAATTGTTTTTGTATTAGCTAAAATTGTATGCCAGAATGAAACGTGACTGAAAAACAATGGCAGATATTACAGGCGAATAGATAAGATGCTGTGAGGGGAGGAAGTTAAGCTAGATACGCCTGTACAAACAGTAGGTATAAACATCTGTTTCCCACTTTTACAGAAACACAGGAACAAACCCCAATTAAAAGGGTCATAAGGATCAGGGAAAGGTACAGATGCAGGGAGTAGATAATGATGAAGAAAGATTATGCCTAACAATGACCTACAGCGGAATGAGGTCAAACGGCCTTGTGAGGCCAGATAAAAGCATTTTGTCACAGACAAGGCCGAATAGGGCAAGAGATAAACAGGAATAATGAGTGCCGGTCTTAGGGAAGTGGAAGACGAAAACAGTGAAGGAGCAACGAAAAACAAAAGAAACCAAATTATATAAATGTTGTGTATTAATTGAATTTGGGGTGTGTATGTCCCTTGCCATATAGACACTGGACATCACACCCTCTTGCAAGCGTAAAATAAAGAACACTACTGATTCAGATTTTGTCTCAGACTGCAGTTGTTGAAGTGTGTGAGCTTTGTTTCTCACACTACTGACATTGGCAGCCTGAAACTGGCAGCCGCTCAATGCACTACCTTGCTCTTTCGAGTCGATCGATGTTGTCCGGGGTTATTAGCATGATCGAAAATGTTTGGAGAGGAAGTAACAAAAGAGAAGCTGATTATAAGTTGGAAGTCAGGAAATATTCAATAAAAAGTAGTGTGCAGAAAGGCACAGGGAGATGGACATCGAACAAGGAGTGTCACTGGTCCCGAGGTCTTAACTCTGTTTTGCTTTCCAATATACTCCCAGACCTGCTGAGATTTTACTGCAATGTCTTTTGTTGGTACATAAACAGAAGATGGGAGAGTGATCCTGGACTGATCCACTCACTCTGCTCTGTCGATATTTGACTTCCCTGTTCAAACAGATCACTTCTGTCCCACAGTGAAACCTCACAATCCTGCCCCACCACAACTCCCGTTCCTGACAATAAACTGTTCATTACCCAAACCCACATTGGCACCACAACAAAACCATTTTCCTTATGCATTGGGAATTTTCTAGGAAGTGTTCTCTTCGCTTTCCATCAGAACATCCTGAATGATTTAATTTTGGTTCAGGACCATCTGACATGGAACCCTCACTGTCAGTCCCCCCAACAAGTGGCCATTCCCATTCAGTGGTCTCTGAGCACATTGGGTGTTGTACGGCTGGAGTGGAACATCACGTTCGGAAAGGGTCACTGATAGACTTATCTCTGGCACTTCCAGTAAATTGGTAATAGATTTCACTCAGAAAGCGATGTGTGATCAAAAACAGGGGAACCGACGTGGCAACATAATGGCTTAGTTTGCCATTTCATACAGAGCATAATTCACGTGGCACTGCAATTTGCAAGGATTCCTTTATTCCTCCCAATCACAAATAACATCATTCACACCTTTCACTTCTCACTGTTATTCCTTCAGAAAATTACAATTTATTTAGCACTTGTAGCGGGATTTAATATTCAATATTAAGATTTAATTTTTTTTTACTCTCATGTTTGGGTCGCCGATGTGATTCCGTCACTCTGGGAGATGGCAAATCAATCAGAAAATTACCTAAGGGCACGCAATCATTTCTGATTAGGATGTCGGACACCCAGTCTGCCTGTCGAGACACAGTCCTCACAATCAATACTTTCTTTGTTTTTCCTGCCTACAACTTTTACCATTTGTCATTTCCAAGACAGAAGTTTTGATTAAAAACCTTTCCACGAACAGGAGCATTCTTCTAATTTTCTGAAGCTGTTTACAAAATAGACTGGATTGTTTGCTCCTTTCACACGGGAAGAGCCGTTGCTGAGGAAGGGGTTTCTCTGAGTTGTGTCCCAGGGCTGAGCAGGAAGCCGCTGATTGAAGCTGTAGTGGCTGCTTTCTGCTGGCAGCAAAGGTTTGCAGATAGTGTTGTTGCATTCTGCTGCGAGTTCCCGTCTCACTCCACGCGGATTCGGGGTGAAGGTTTGGTGATTACAATGTCGGTACGATATCGGTCTCAATGATTGATATGAAATAACTGAAGCTCTGTGCCAAGGTCAGCTCGAGCCACCAACATTTCTGCCAAATGCGTTGACCATTTCAGACGCAGAACGTGGCAGCAAAATCGGCCCTCTATGTATCCGAACGGGAGCTGTTCGAATGGATTTGAGGAGGCTTTGGACAGGAGAAGCACTCACTGTTTTCACAGGCAGTCAATATTTTTTTCGCTTTTATCACCGAAAGCACCAGAGGCCTTCGGTGCCACACACACTGAAATGAACAATATGAGTGCCTGTGTTTGCAGCTCCTCAGGCCTCTGGCCATTTCAGTGAGAAAAGCGAGAAAATTGCTGACGTGTATGTCATGAACCGCTCACATAAATGGCAGAGAGACAATTCCAAACGGCGCTTCCAAACATCCCGGACATTTAGCGAATTGCCAACTCCCAGACATTGCTCAAGTAACAGAAAACAAAACAAAACAACAATGAACCATGAAAAGTGAAGATTTCGAAGACCATTCTTCATTAAATTCGGTCAACAATGGTGCCTCCATCTGATCGAGACAGCCAATCACCAGCCTCCCTCATCAATGCAGTAATGAAGAAAATTAGCGAAGTATGACAACGTTTTATAACGCGACTGCCCACCGTTTCGCCACAGCAACAAAAAACAGCGAGCAGATTCAACGCAGCATCTGGCTTCACAACAGCGGTGAGAGAACGATCTCCATTCACTTTCAAGTCAAACGGTGTACAACACAAATAGTCTGGAATATGAAAACCCAGGACAGGCTGCTTGGGTCCCCTTAACTGCGGCTGCCGAGACTTCCATATGAAAAGAGTGTATTTGTGGCTGTCCATATGATAATGACAGGAGTTGCCCTCGCTCTAACTACCATCCTTGATAGTGTAGGGCTTGGTATCCTCACCTTGCACGCGGACGTTGAGGGTGCAATTCTCTGCGGCAGAAAACCATAGAGTTTTGGAGCAGAAAGATGTGAAGCTCCGGTCCTCGGAATATTTGTTGGAATTTTCAGCGGAGCTGGGAAGAAAGTTTCAAGCCTTTTCCTCCCCTTTTTCGATGACATTCTCAGCGCTGCTGAAGCTCCGGTGAAACGCTGAGGTCCTGTGAGTGTTATGAATTGAATTAGTTTCAATCAATAGTTTCTGCTTCCGATTGTTGAAATTTGAGAACACAAGAATCAATACCCATTAAATGCAGGACAAAGTATTTGACGAGATTCCACCAAGGGACTGCACGAAACAATATATAGGTGAAAGAGGCTAACTATGTGCGAGCTTCATTCATAAAGTTTATCTGGCCGTAAATGCCACGGACAGCTGTTCCTCATATTGATATGCAGGACACTGAGTATCTCTGATCCCGGGAGTTGGAACTGGGATTATATGACCGTCAGCAGCACTGGTTACTTCCTTGTGTGAAGTACCTCCTGATGGAACACATGTAAAAGTCTATTGCTCATTGAGAAATACATACAAAATAGTAGCCCAGAACAGTATTTCTGTTGTGTTTCTGGTGCTGCTCTTGACATGCCCTACAACACTGAACTTATTCTGTGCTTCCTGAAGATTAAGTGAGTGCTTCTATGATCGTATTGTGGGCAGTAATCTGCGTTTTAACTACAATAATGCGCGTGTGAAGCCCAGGTCCACCAATGTCTTTTTTGTCTTTCTCTTATCATGTGCAATTACATCACAGTAAAGAATCAATTAATATTGGAAGATGACATTCAGAAGCGTGCGAAATGCCGAGATTTTAGTGATATTTATGCAATGATTAGAGATTGCCTTGATTCAGGAAATAAGGACGTAAAATGTGTTTTGTGTCGAGAACAGTAAGAAAAGAAGTCAGCAGCAGGTGTAGTTGACAAGACCACTCGCAGTTACCAGAGTGAGAAATAAGACGTACAAGAAAAAGTACTGTGTGTGAGTGCTAAAAGATGGCAGTAATCATGGGTGATCTTAATTTCCCCTCTCCCAGTCCCGGTGTTTTGTAAAGAATGTTTGGAGAACAATAATCAATAAAATATGTATGGCCCATAGAACCAGACAAGCCATATCTTGGTCATCGATTACTTTCCAGGTAACTTAGTTTCCGTCTTTTCTTGGAAACCATCTGAACCACACTTTTATTGGGTTTCTTTCCATATTAATATTAGTCTGTATTTTGATTATTCCTAACAAAGTGCATGACCTCACACTCACAACATGAAACTGCAAGATTTCTCCACTCACTCATACTATCGATATCTTTTTGCAGTTTTGCACGTCCTCATCAAAATAAGCCCGCTCACTGATTGCGTATCTGCAGCAGAACTGGACACATTTCACTCTGCCACTTCCTTCAAGTCATTAAGACAAATAAATCATTGAAGCCCGATGACTGACCATTCTGGATTTCACTAATTATATGTTTTCAACTTGAAAAATGTTCAATAATCCCGATTCGGTGTCTTTTTGTGAGTAGACAGTGGATAGTTAATACTGATTTATTACCCAACACCGTGAACCCTCACAGTGTGCAATGATCTATTATATGGCTCCTAATTGAGTATTTGACAGAAATTCGAAAGGACTATACCGAACAGCTCTCTTGATCAGCTCCGCTGGTCATGTTAGCAAAGAAATCTGGCAAATTGGCAAGTGTGATTTTCCTTTTAATAAATAATGTTGACTCAGTTAGAGTGCAAACATCTCTTCCAAACGTTGTGTTTTACTCATTTTAAATGGTGTCGAGCATTTTCCAAATGACAGCAAAGACATGAGAGCAGATAGCAGCAATTTAGCCCATCAAGTCAGCGACAGCTTTCAATGATATCTCGGCTTATTTGCATAATCCTCAACTCTACTTTTCAGCCTTATCTCCGTGGCCCTTGATTGCGGACTGACTAAATAACTGTCTATATCAGCCTTGAATGTACCCATTCTTGACAGACCTCTGTTGGATGCATTTCCACAGACTTGCTATCCTCCGAAAGAGAGAATAATTTCCTCACGTCAGTCTTACATGTTTGACCCCATCCGCTGTGATAAGGCCCACTGGTCCCTCATCTTCCCAGGTGTAAATCAGAGCAGAATAAACACCCGAAGGTCGGTCTAAACTCTGCAGAGCCAGCTGTGAGTATTTGAAACATTTTCATATCTTGACCTCAGATGACACAAACAGACATGAATTGCACATCAGATTTGCCAAAAGCGAATCTTCTCCAAGATCACATAGAATCATAGAGTTATAGAGATGCACAGCATGGAAACAGACACTTCGGTCCAACCTGTCCATGCCGACCAGATATCCCAATCCAATCTAGTCACACCTGCCAGCACCCGGCCCATTTCCCTCCAAACCCTTTCCATTCATTTCCACATCAAAATGCCTCTTAAATGTTGCAATTGTACCGGCCTCCACCAAATCCTCTGGCAGCTTATTCCATACACGTACCACCCTCTGCGTGAAAACATTGCTCCATAGGTCTCTTTTATATCTTTCACCTCTAACCCTAAACCTATGCCCTCTAGTTCTGGACCCCAGGAAAAAGACTTTGTCTATTAATCCTATCCACGCCCCTCATATTTTTATAAACTTCGAGAAGGTCACCCCTCAGCCTCCGACGCAGCCAGGAAAATAGCTCCAGCCTGATCAGCCTCTCCCTTAAGCTCAGATCCTCCAACCTTGGTAACATCCTTGTAAATCTATTCTGAACCCTTTCAATATTCACAACATCTTTCCGATAGGAAGGTGAACAAAATTGCACGCAATATTCCAACATTGGCTTAAACAATGTCCTTTACAGCCGCAATATGACCTCCCAACTCCTGTATTCAGGACTCTGACCAATAAAGGAAAGCAGAGCAGACGCCTTGTTCACTATTCTACCTACCTGCGACTCCACTTTCAAGGAGCTACGAACCTGCATTCGAAGGTCTCCTTGTTCAGCAACACTCCCAAGAATCTTACCATTAATGGCATAAGTCCTGCTCAGATTTGCTTTCCCAAAATGCAGCACCTCGCATTTATCTCAATTAAATTCCTGCTGCCACTTCTCAGCCCATTGACCCATCTGGTCCAGATTCTGTTGTAATCTGAGGTAACCCTCAGTAACTCAGGTGGCGAAGAAAGCACTGGACCAATACAAAAACGTTTTTATTTTCTGGATCCATTGCAATATTTATTAATCTCTCTGCACATGAAAATGGATCCTTCCCATCCACTTTAATAGATTAAATTCCTTCCAGTGTGGCCCGCTACGGTCCTACCAGTCCACACTAACTTTCTGAAGATTAACACACCCAGACTCATTTCCCTGTGAGTAATGCACCAAACACTATGTGCAATTTACCACGGCAAATTCACCTGACGAACACATGTTTGGACTGTGGATGGAAACCCACGCAGACAGGGGAAGAATGTGCAAACATCACACAGACAGTGGCCCGACGTTGGAAGCAAACTTGGGACCATGGTGGTGCGAGGCAGCAGTGCTAGCTGCTGACCCATAATTATCTCTCATCAACGCGTGTAATTCAATTGGACCTCCCAGCAGCCGACTCCGTTCTGAACCAAGAGACGGGGACAGCGAATACTGGTGTCAGGCTGCGGACAGGGCAAACCAAATACTGGTGTTTCCGGTTGGAAACATTCATTTCATAAGATGTATTAAGCACAGGAGTTAAATGTGTAGTCGTGTCCGAGTGGGAAAGGTGATGGGTTAGATATCCATTGGGAATCCCCACGCAGTTTCGAATTCTGCCGACTACGTTTTCAATGATTCCGAAAGGATGATTTCGCGCTCAAACTTGAAAAAAGAACAATCTCAACAAACCATGCCAGTTGTTCGATTTGATTTTGCAACCTCGAGTTCTTAATCAGAACTGTACCACTATCAAAACCTTGACCGTTTCTCTTCCCACGGGATACTCTGGACACATCGAGTTTCTACAGTATCCTCTGAATGTACTGTGCAAAAGTGCAACTTTACATTCGATTCCATTAATCACAGTCCTCTATGTAGTGACACTGGACGGTGGCAAGTTTTCATCCCGTTCGTCAAAGTGCCCATCCCCACCGCTTCCTCCCACATCATTACAAACAGCCGCAGGAAATCTCTGGTTCACCTTCTTCGCTCCAAAGTGAAACTTACCAGCCTCTGGACTCTCTCCTCATAAAGGGAATTCTCATCCCCGGACATGGTGCAAGACAGAGAATAGTGAAGAGATTTTGGGGAAATATTGACATTTGAGAGCGGAACAATGTTAAGGAGGCAAAACATGGAAACCAGTCTCCAGCTTTGTGGATCTTCAGAAACTTTTAGGGAAGTGGGAATCGGAGGGCAACCTGCAAGGGTGAACTGTCGGACTGAGCAGAAACGGTCAGGACAGCTTCCCCCTCTTTATGGGGACGGGACATTATCTCTGATGTTCTCGGGACACGAACTGATCTGAGACATTGAAAGATTACTCGTTTTTGTGTATGAGGACTCCAGGACATTGAAAAAGCTCGGACCAGACAAATACTGAGAGGCTCGAACACAGACTGTCCCGGTTGTGGGAGAGAGGCTTCCCAGTGACATGGGTACGCCTGCAGTGAGTGGGATCAGACTGTTCCTAGGTCTCCCTAATGAGCGTCCCAGGCTTTATTTTGGAAAAATATATCTGACAGAGGACAGTTGTCATTCTAGGAAGGGCAGTCTGAAGTTGAGATTCAGTAACTGCCTACTTTGGAGGATCGTGCGATGTGCTGGATTGCACTTGTTAGCGCATTAGTCTGCTGAATGAAAGATAGCTGATTCAAGAGCCCCCAGGGCGACAGAGATTGCTGCCCTTCATGCATCTGTTTGCTTTGCTGCACTGTTTCGGTTTCTACTGAGGTCAAGAGATATTCTCCAAATGGAAACACTATCGTGTGACTAACCACAATGACATTTCCGCATTGCTGTCAAGATTAATGTCAAGAACTGTGACTTGTGGGAATCTGAAACCAAAACGAAATTGCTGCAGAAACGAGCCAATTTGGGAGTACCTGTGGGAGAAAACACAGCGCTGATGACATTCTGAAACATTGCCTCTTAATGTCTCTCCAGAAATGCTGCTGGACCTGCTGAGGTTCTCTTGCAAGTTCTGTTTTTATTTTAACTGAATGCCCGTTTCATCCATCAGGATGATGCAGCCAGCCTCACCACGCACCGAAATTTTACACGTTTGGAAGCTGCGAAATGATTGGATTCAAACAAACCCAATGATGATTTACTCTTCCTCAGCTCCACAAGGAAAGAGACCTGGAAAGTGAATTGCACAAGTCGTCCTGTCGTCCTGGATGAGTGGTTAAGTCAATGGAATTGAAATTCATATGGCTTTAAACATGCAGCCTCGAATCCTAGTGATGGCGATGGAGAAATGTCAATAATTGCGAAGGGAAATTGCTCCCTAACTTCGACTGGAAGAGTCAGCTTAAAAACAAAAACGGGCAAATCTGCAACCCACTGCCTGTCAGGGATAAGCAAGCAGAAATGTCGAGAGAGATTTGAGACGCATTGAGGTGTACACTTCTACCACCAACTGCGTTTGAAGCTGTTAGCCAACTGTTGGAAAATGAGAGGAGAACAGTCAGGGACTTGCGTTCGACTGGTGCAAACTTGTTCAGCTGAAGTACATTTTCTGTGCTGCAGAAATCTTTGACATGCTGCTGTGAGGTGGTCGGAGAAACTGGCGGATGTGAAGCACGTTAAACTGATCTCATCCTGACATCTCTCCTGCTCTCGCGGGATTTGTCTGTCTGTCAACCTGTGGATGAAAATGAGGATGATTTCCTCAGGGCGATTGCCATACAGTGTGACCACGTCAAAGTTCAGTCCTATGATTGTGTCATTTAAAGCACAGGGAGTGTCTCATTGAAATTTACCCTGGAAACATCAGAACCTGCAAGGTTAAGTGCCTCATGCTGGAAACTGGGACTAGAGGAGATGAATATCCGGTCTCCCGCACTGCAGACAGGCAGAAAGACCTTTTCCACGCTGAAAGGAATGGAAGAAAGAACGAAGTTGATGTGCAGCTAAAATGATCACAAAAGAAAAAATAAAAGGGGATTCATTAAGGAAACAT
>NW_025214386.1:4587-7939 GCF_004010195.1 Chiloscyllium plagiosum | reverse complement strand
AGTGTGCAGAACTGGGCTCACAGTCTCCAGGTAATATCTCTGTCACTTAGGTCTGAGGTCAGGTGACATTTCTTCACTCAAAATATGACCATTTACAATTGTAATTAGAATTCCTAACCGACCAGAAGAAAAGCAGTTTCTCCCAATTATAGGATTTCAATGACGTCATTGCAGTTTGCCTAAAATTAATGAATGGCGACAGCAGACAATGAGAGCTGTCATCTCGCAATGGATGTGTTATTACCACAACAATTCCTGGCAAGTCTGCAGTGTCTCCTGCCTCACTTCATTATTTAAAAAAAGACTTGCTCTGACAGCGAGAGACTGAAAGTAGAAGAGATGGAGAAACCATTGTTGAACAGAGTACAGAATCTCGCCGCTGGATGAGCAGGATAGAACATTGACTAATGGGTCCACAGCAGGCGGCAGGGCTTGGTCTCACCAAATAACAACGGGCTGAGCTCAAACACAAGAAGCATGCTGAGCCGTCACTGTCACGATATTGGATCAACAACATGGTTTTTACAATAAGTTTATGCAATGGACTTTCAATGTACGGAACATTTCAGAGCATTTGACACCATACTCGCCTGGTTATTACCAGATGCTTTAACTGACAAAGCCACATACGGTGATCTTCAAATCCATATGTGCATTTAATTAACTATTTGATCAGAGTAACTCGGACTTCCTTGCAGTAATAAAGCTGCTCGATGAGAATATATATCAACCTGCGCTTATGCAGGAAAGAACAGGTCACAGCTGGTCTTCCTTCAGTGAAAATGCACCGAAAGGAGCAATCTCTTCTTGCTTTGCTTTCAAACTATTGCCTCCCCCTCTGTAATCTGACAGGGTAAAGGGGATGCGTTCATCCTCTCGGGGCCGATAAAACGCATGAATATGCACAGAGGGAATCTCATACCAAAAGATCAGGGTAATTGTGGTGAATTTACCAGAAGTGGTGTGTGAGTCGGTGTTAACATTGGGTAGTAAGGGCTAACCCATTAGCACTGACATTGAGCCTTGCACCAACAGCATCAAACTCAATTCTTGCCTCACGACTCCCAGTCATCATCGACGTTCAGTTTATCCTACTCCCCCTTCGAAATTTCTCACTTGTTCGCGAATACTTTCAGGTTTCCACTTCGAAATTGCAGCCGTTTGAAACGAATTTCTGGAGTATGCACGTCACTCTTTGGGATCAGTTTCACTGCCCATCCATAATTATTCCAGAGCTTGCGATAGTAAGTTACTTTACAGAATCGTGGAAGTACTCAGCACAGAGATGCATCCATCTCTGATGTTGCTCCGGAGGGAGTTCCCAGAATGAAAACAAATGACATTGAAGGAACAGTGAGATAGTTTCAGCTGAGAAAGGCGAGATCCTTAGAGGCGATTTGCGGTGACAGGTGTCTCGTGTATCTGCCGCAATGATCCTTCCAGTTGGATGCAATCAATCACTGAATTGATTCTGGCAGATCCGCGTCTGTGCTCTGTGTGGAAGCAGGAAATAGTTTTCATTCAGATAAACGAAAAGAAGAGAAATAAATCTTTATTTCCTGAATGCGAATTGGACCCAGGTCTGTGCGATTCAAACTCAGACTCTGAAGCAGGGACACCACAGATGGTGACAATAACCCTTGACCTAACCTGTCCAAACTCTTGTACCTATTTTCTTTCTCCCCACATTTTGAAGCACCAGTCCTTGCCGTGAGTGGTGAAGGAGCTAACTAATCCCTCGCAGAAAAACAATTGGGACCAGAGACCCATATATCTGTCCCACACCGGGTATTGCTTTGCTCCGAACAGACCGGGTTTGCTGTGTGGGACTGAAACTGTGTTCGATCACACACAGACGCGGTGTAACAGCTGCCAGCAGATGTGGAGAAGGTTGGGGCGGATTCAGACCAATTCTGGGGAATAGACTGGATCAGGAATTCAGGGGAGCTTAGTGTCACAGACAGAAGGCTGGAGAATTGGGTTGGGAAAGATATCAGCCATGGTCGAATGGTCAGGCAGACTAGATGGGCTGAAAACGCTAACTGTCCACCGATGCCTTCTGGTCCCTGGCCATCCGAATCTAAGGAAATAGAAAGAGAGTTTTTTTTTCAGTTCGAAGTCCTCCGGTCATAACTGGGTGAGGTGAGAGATGGAACACGTCTGATGTAAGTTTAGAGACTGGGAAAATGTTTGGAGACGAAGTAATAAAAGAGGATCTGTGTATAAAGTTGGAAGTCAGGAGATATTCAATAAAAAGGAATGGTGTGTAAGGCAGAGGGAGATGGACATGGAGAAAGAAGTGTCACTGGTCTTGAAGTCTTAACTCTATTTTCTTTTCCAAGATTCTACCAGACCTGCTGAGATTTTCCCCCAATTTCTTTTGTTGGTACTGAAACAGAAGATGGGAGTGAGTTCCTGGATCAACCAGCTCTCTGTTCTGTAGGCGTTTGAATTCCCAGTTCGACCAGATCACATCTCAGCCACGCGAATACCTCACTATCCTGCCCCACCCCACCCCTGTTACTGACAATAAACTGTTCATTACGTAAACACATGTGCACGCAACAGCATCATTTTCCGAGTGAATTGGGAAAAGTTTAGGGAGAGTTCCGTTCGGTTTCATTCAGAGCATTCTAAATCAGTTACTTTTGTTTCAGCACTATTTGACATGGAGCCGTCACTCTCAATCCCCCGAGCATGTGGCCATTCGCATTCCACCGCTCTGGATATTTTGGTTGGTGCATGGTTGGAATGGAACCTCACGTTTTGAAAGGGACATTGTTTATCGTATATTCGGCTGAACTGATAAAAGTATCTCTGGCACCTCCGGTACAGTGGAAACAATTTTCACTCAGAAACCAACACATGATCAAAAACAGTGGTAACAATGTGTCAACAAAATCTGCAACATCGAGCGAATGCGCTCTTGTGTGTGGTTGCAACATTGCAAATTGAATGGAGAGCTGTGAACCTATTAACAGATACAAGTGCCCCTACATGAAACTGCATCTGCCAAGTCTTCTGCACTCACTCACTTTATCGACCCCTGTTTGCAAAATTCCACATCCTTATCACAATATGCTCACCCAACTATTGTGTATCGCAGCATTTCACACTGCCACTTCCTCCTAGTCATTCGGTCAGATAAAACATTAAATCCGATGACTGACCAGTCTGGATTTCACTAAATATATCTTTCCAACTTGAAAACAGCTCATTAATCTCGATTCGGTGATTTCTGTTAAATAGACAATGGACAGACAATGCTGCTTTATGACCCAACACCGAGAACTCCTTTATATAGCCCCTTATTGATTGCTTGCTAAAATCCAAATGAAATTTACTGAGCATC
>NW_025214386.1:0-3976 GCF_004010195.1 Chiloscyllium plagiosum | reverse complement strand
CCGTCGGTTTTCTACAGCATTCTGTGAATTTACTGTGTACAAGTGCTGCATTTCATTAAATTCCTTCAATCACAGTCCTCTGGACCCTGACCCTGTTCAGTGACAATACTTCCTCCTGATCGTCAATGTGCCAATCCCCACCGTTCCCTCCCCCATCAAGATAAACAGCTGCAGAACATCTTCAGTTAACTCTCTTGGCTCCAAAGAAAACCTCGTGAATCTCTCCAAATGCCAGGTAATCTCGACCCTGGACGTGGTGCAAGGTAGAGGAGTGTTAAAGAGATTTTGGGAAAATATTATCAATTGGTAGGTGGAAAGAATGTTAAAGAGGCAAACCATATAACCCAGTCTCCCACATTGTGAATCTTCAGCAACTCTGTGAGAAGAGAAATCCAAGGAGACTGAAGAAGGGTGAACTGCCCGAATGAGACAGTCAAGACAGCTTCCCCTTCTTTAAGAGGACAGACCATTAACTTTGATGATTCTCGTTCCCCTACATGACCAATACAAACCTCATCTGGACTCTGGAACAATGAAAAAACTCGGGACCGCACAAGGGACAAGGAGGCGTGAAGGGAGGTAGTCCCAGTTCGAGGAGAGTTGGTGCTCAGTGACATGGGTGTGTCTGTCGTGGATGGGATAAGACTGTTCCCATGCCTCCATAACGAATGTTCCAGACTTTAATTTGGAAAGATAAAACTGATAAGAGGACACTTCTCGGTTGGGAAGGACAGACTGAAATCCGTCACAGCCTGCTTTAGATGTTTGGGCAAGGTTTTAGGTTGGAAGTTTCAGCGTATTATACCGTTAAATGAAAGGCTGGTGGTTCAAGATCTCCAAAGGCGACAGCGATCGTTGTTGTTAAAGCATCTGTTTTCTCTGCGGCAGGTTTCTTGTTTCTAATGGGGGCAGGAAAATGTTCCTCAAACGGAAAATCTCCGTGTGAAGAACCACAAAGAACTTTCTGCAATGGTTTAAAAGTTAATGTAATGAACTGTGGACTCTGGGAATCTGAAACAAAATCAGAAATTGCTGACAAAACTATCTGGTTTGGGAGAACCTGTGGGAGATTATTGAGTTCTGATGAAGTTGTTTAATATTGTCCACGATTCTCTCTGCATGGATGCTGCCAGACCTGCTGGGTTTTGTCGTGGGAAAAGTATAGAGAATCACCAGGAGACGTAGAGTGTTCTTCAAGAAGTCGGTCTGTTATTTGCAAATGAAAAACCGTGACACCGAGAAAGCAGATTCTCGAATGCTCTCGAACTTCATTGTCCATGGATTTTTATAAATTTTTCCCATGCTTTGTTTGCTTATCAGCATGTCTAAATATATTAATCAAAGTACCTTACACTCGCTACACAATAAACCAGTGATGTTCGTTCCCATAATCTCTTTATTTGATCATTCTACTTAACGTTATTCTCCTGTGACGGTTAGATATTTCATGTCAGCTTTCGCAACAATGTTCTTTCCTTCCAGACCCTACTTCATATTTTCCCGATGCCATAATTAGTTGTTTATTGTCAATAATCTCTATCAGGCTGACTCTATTAACTATTAATTGGATACTTAATGTCATGTCCCAAATATTTATGTTCCCAATCGAGTCATAATGATACTTAACAGGAAGCCTAACTTTACTAACTGTAATCTAATCTCACCATCGAGACATTTCATCGTCAACCATTCTTTGCTAATTGGTGTGAGAGAATTCCACTATTCTTATCTCATCCAGCATTCTACACACCCCTTGCAACAGATCGCCAGTGGGGTTCATGCTTTAAGCCTTCCCTTGCTTTCATGCTCTTTATTTTCCATAATAACATTTTGTCATTCTGACCAATGGCAGTCATTCCTGGCACTGGATATACTGACGGTGAAGGGTCAGTGATCAGAGTGGACTGTCCCTGTAGTTCTGTTCCGGACTCTCCACCTCCCGTTCTGTTAGTAACCTCTCAGTCTCCTGGGAATTTCATTGTTCCCAATTTTTCCGGATTCCAGGCCTTTAACCTTGGCTGAGCAGACAGTCGATGGTCTGAGGAATATCATTCCCAAACCTCTCATGTTCGAGGTCATACCAATTAATAACGATGTCTGTGCATCCTCCTCTAATCTGTGAAAATCATTGTTGCGGACTGTAGGAACATTTATTGACCGAAATTGAGGAGGTTTTGAACCAGATCAAACTCCTACGAGTAAAGAAGATGGTCTAGATCCCTTTTTCTTTTCCGCTGATGGCAAATGTACGGCAATGCAATTCAATTGGTGAAATTTCCAGGCTTGAACCGAAACACAATTTACTTCGCACTAACGTTGTAACACAAACAAAAAACAAAGTGTGGACTAACCCAACTCTATTGGAAAACTGAACGAAATGAAACATCATTTAACTACGAAACAGTCAATGTTCGAATATAGTAACATTGCATAAACCATACAAAACTGGTCGTACTGCTACCGGAATGATACTGTGAAACGTGAACGGATGAGCAAAAGTTATAATGTGATGTTTGTAATTCTTAAGCTTCCAAATGGTTTTGAGGTGCGAATGTATTTTAACCTTGAAGAAATTTGACGCATTTAAACATCCTTCCTGTCCACGATAGAACCTATTGAATCTGTTCCGAATTTCCAGCGGCTTCTGTAATTATTTAAGGTTTCTGACGATAGCAATCTCTCACTTTTCCAACAAAACAAAACGAACCTTATGTTGCGAACACTATTCAAATAAGCAATGGGCAGCAGAGAGGAAAGCTTTCGAGCAACGCTGCCCGGATTGTCACGGCAATTAACAGGAACCAACGCCATGAAAACCCGAAAGCAAACTGACAAATCCATTTCGCCACAGAATGCAACGTTGGTGCTCAAGACTTTTCCTTACAAAACCACAGGAAAAGCCACGACACTGCAATGACCGGGAATCGAACCCAGGTCAACTGCTTGGAAGGCAGCTATACTCACCACGACACCACCACCTCACTAGTAGCGAAATTGTCTCTTTTCCCAAACGCACATCACAAGGCCGTGATCGTCACCAACTGAACTGGGGATGAAAGCAAAACAAGAAATTTGTTGTAAAACGTCAACAGGTCTGAAAACACCAGAATCAGAAGCTTTCAGCTCTTCAGAACAATCACTGGATCCAAAAGGATCACTCCCCACAAATGCTGCCGGACCTGCTGAGTTTCCCAGCAATTTTTGTGCTGTCTCTCAGATCTGCAACATCTGCAGTTCTTTGTCAGATAGAAAACAAACGTTGACCCATTGAAGGGGATATTTGATCAGGTGATAGTCCTCTTCATCCACAGAGGTAGATGGGATGGAGCATAGGATCATAAAATTCTTACAGTGTAGAAACAGGCTATTCGGCTCATCATGCATCCCACCAGGTCTCACCCTCTACGCTCTTCCTGTAACCCCGCATTTCTCATGGCTAACCATATAACCAGCACTCACCTGGACACTATTGACTATTGAGCGTTGGAAATCCACCCTAACCTGCGCATCTTTGGACTGTGCCAGGAAACTGGAGCACCCGGAGGAAACTCACGCAGACACGGGGAGAATGTGCAAACTCCACACAGACAGTCTTCAATCAGACAGGGATCTGGGTAATTGGAGAGGTTTCAAGAGGGAGTGCAGACTGCTGTGTGATTGATGGGCCGAAAGCCTGATCTCAGTGCTGTAAAGGCTCTACAGTAACATGATTCCCTACGTCTAGCATTTTGTTTTAATCCGTCCTGTTATTGACATTATTCTGAGTGAAATGTATCGAGAGAGGTTGTTTGCGCATTCACACAGATCTCTGTTGTGATGGGTCAGGAGCAACATACAGAATAACAACTGGCAGAGGGAGAACTGAATTCCCCTTCCGAATCTGCGGAGGACATGCAGGACCTGGACATTCTCTATCACCACTCACTCACCACCCGACGCCTGGTGGAAGAACGTCTGATCTTCCTCCTCAGGAACC
>NW_025214385.1:42249-42760 GCF_004010195.1 Chiloscyllium plagiosum | reverse complement strand
GAGAGACACACAAAGTGTACGAATCTTTATTCAATTTCCACCACCAGGAAGATAGGAAAACACCTGAGCGACCAGTGACAAGCAGTGCCCTTCGCAAAAAAGGCAATGCTGTGTGATCAGACAGTGAAGGGGGAAGGGTAGGGACAGCTCTGGTTTTTTTTTTCTGCTTTTTTTTTTTATTTAACACCCACACTACTGCCTAACTGCAGTAGTGCTTATTTTTTTCCCCAGCACCCATGGTGTGTGTGTGCGCAGGTGTGAGAGACAGTGAAAGACACAAAGTGCATGAATCTTTATTCAAATTCCACCACCAGGAACATAGGAAAACACCCGGGTGGCCAGTGACAAGCAGTGCCCTTCACATCAAAGGGCAGTGCTGTGTGATCAAAACAGTGAAGGGGAGGGTAGGGACTAAATCAAAATAGAGTTGGAGGGGGAAATAATGCACTCCACTCCCTGAACAACTCCAGGGTGTTGGTGGACACCGCGTGCTCCTTCTCCAAGGACACCC
>NW_025214385.1:36950-40771 GCF_004010195.1 Chiloscyllium plagiosum | reverse complement strand
GAAGACGCTGCCGAGTACACGGCCTGGCACTCGCGCATCCCCCCCAGGTCAGCTGGGTCGGTGAAAGTGAGGAGCACGTCGTCGACGTAGGCCGAGAGGACCACCCCCGTGCCCGCGCTGCGCAGAACCAGTCCCAACAACCTCCTCCGCAAGAGGAGCAGGAAAGGCTCCACGCACAGGGAATACAACTGGCCGGACAGGGGGCAGCTTTGACGCACTCCTCTCCCGAAGCGAAGGGGCGCCGTCAGGGACCCGTTAACTTTAATCAGACACTCTGCGGCGGCGTACAAAAGTCGGATCCGGGCGACGAACTGCGTCCCGAACCCGAATGCCCGCAGAGTCCCGAGCAGGTACTCGTGATCGACCCTGTCGAACGCCTTCTCCTGGTCGAGAGACAGGAAGGCGCTCGGCAGACCAGCCCGTCGACAGAAATGGTTCAGGTCCCGGACCAGGTGGACGTTATCGTGTATCCTCCGGCCCGGGACCGTGTAGGACTGGTCCGGGTGAATCATGTGGGCCAGCACGGAGGTCAGGTGAGAAGACAACACCCTGGCGAAGATTTTGTAGTCCGTGCTGAGGGAGACCGGACGCCAGTTCATCAAGGAATGAAGGTCCCCCTTCTTTGGCAGCAGGACGATGTCCGCCCTGCACCAAGAAAGGGGCAGCTCTCCGGCATTTAGACACTCCCCCAGGACCTGTACGTAGTTGCTCCCCAGGACGTCTCAGAATGCCCTGAAGAACTCCACAGTCAGCCCGTCCAGCTCCGGCGACTTGCCCCTCGAGAGCCGGTCAAGGGCGCCGGTCAGGCCCTCTAAAGTGACGGGAGCGTCGAGCCTTCCGGCGTCCTCCGGGCTGAGCTGCGGCAGGTCCTCCCACAGAACTCTGCGAGCATCCTCGCTGGACAGATCCGGAGAGAACAGAGCCGTGTAATAGTTTCGGATGTGGGCCCCGATGCCCTCCGGATCCGAGACGAGGGACCCGTCATCGGCCAGCAGCACAAGGAGCTGCCGACGGGTGCCACGTAGAAGAAGGGGGGGCCGCGGTCCAAGCCCTGGAGGAGCTGGATCCGCGACCTCACGTACGCGCCCCGAGCCCCGACAAGCTGCAGGTCCCGGAGCGTGGCCTTCCTCTCTTCATACACTCCGTGCAGGGCCGGGTCCGCGTTGGGCTGACCGAGATGTGACTCCAGGTCGAGCAGCTCCCTCTCCAACTCCCCGATCCGGATTTCCGCCTCTTCGTCGACCCCCTCGCGTACTCCTGACAGAAGATGCGGACGTGAGCCTTGCCCACGTCCCACCATAGCCTCAGGGAGGGGAAGCTTCCCCGCTTCCTTCTTCAGCCAGCCCAGAAACGACAAAACGAGTCCCGGAACCGCTCATCCTCCAGCAGCAGGTTGTTAAAGTGCCAGTACGCGGAGCTGAGCCTGGCGCCGAACGGAAGGAGTTCCGCCCACACCAGGTCATGGTCCGTGCACGACACCTGCCGCGTGGAGGCCTTCGGAAAACAGGAGGCGTACGCCCATGAAACGTACAGGCGGTCGATTCTAGACGCTCCGGCCCCAGGCCTCACGAAGGTGAAGGCGATGGAGTCGGGATGGAGATTCCTCCAGATGTCCACCAGATGTCCACCAGGTCGAAGGACTTGGTAAAGTCCCCCAACCTCCTCCCCGACAGTGCGGGCATCGCCGTGGTCCCTGCCCTCGAGGACACAGTTGAAATCTGGTTCTCGTCAATGGAAGCAAGATGTGTGGACACTTCTTCAAAGAAGCTTGCTTGCCTCGGCCCGGCCAGGGGAGCGTAGACATTCACCAAGTGAAGCACCGCGCCCCCCAGCCAAACCGTCAGGTGAAGCAAACGGCCTGGCACAGGCTCCCTGACCCCCAAGATCTCGGGCTGAAAATGCGGAGCCAGGTGGCTTAGTGTGGGTTTCTTGCAGGAAGCACACCGCATACCTCCCGTCCCGGAGGATGGGGAGGGTCTGGAATCTGCGCTGTGACTCCCTGCTGCCGTTGATGTTGAGGCTGGCTATAGTTGTCTCCATGTCGAAAGCGTTGTGCAAAAACCACCAGTACAGTTAAAAACCTATATACGTATTTACTGGGAGGACGGGGGAGGGGCACAGAAGTCCCTCGCCCTTACCAGGAGCACCCCCAGGAAGTTCCTGACTCGCTTTCGCTCATTGACATCAAGCCCATGCGCCTGGCGAGCAGCGTGGGCCAACCAGTAAACTCTTTCAAAGGAGCTCCAGCGGTCGAGCGCCAGTTGGGCTCTATCCCGGCGACTCCGGGTTTCCTCGACAAATTCCCGGAGTTCCTCGAGGGGGATGAGGGGGAGATCGGTGCAGACGGAGTCCGCGTCGTCCCTGGTGTCCGCGTCGTCCCTGGTGTCCGCCACCGATCCCGAACCCTCCTCCGGGAGGTCGCCCTCGGTCACCGACCCCTCCCCCACCGAGAGGATGGGGGCTGGTCTGGTGCCACCAACTGGCCTCAAACCCCTAGCGAACCCACCCCCAGGATCACCGGCGGTACCTTCCTCGGCGCACCCCTTCCCGAAACTCCCCGAGTTCGGGTCGTCAGGCGGCAGAGGCTCAGGGCCCCGCTCCTCTCCCAACACCGAGACGCCCGGCTCCTCAGGGAAAAAGTCCTCCCCCAGGGCCGAGGCCCGCGGAAAAACAGTCCGGGAGGGAGGAGCGAGGATAACACCTTCCTCCCCTCCGCCATTCGACGAACCAGCAGAGGGTCCTCCGTTGTCGCCCACACCACGGCGCACGTGGTTGTTAAAGTCCTCCCCAGGAGCTGGAGGAGTTGAGGTAGCAGAAGGCCCTGCTGTAGCCCCTGGGGGTTTGGGTAGGTCAGGCCACAGTGCAGGACAATCAAGAGGCACCGTTGGCTCGTCCCCTGGAGAGGGGCAGCGCCGCTGGCGCGCTGCTGGAGTGTCTTTCCCCTCCAAGGGCCAGTGCCTCTTCCCCAGAGTGACGGGGGGATTTTATTTTTTTTTCTTTTCTTCTAGGGGCCGGAGGAGTCAAGGCAGCAGGAGGCCCTGCTACAGACCCTGGGGGTTTTGTCAAGTCGGGCCACGGTGCAGGACAGTCGAGGGGCACCGTTGGTTCATCCCCCGGAGAGGGGCAGCACCGCCGGCGCGCTGCTGGAGAGTCCCTCCCCTCCAAGGGCCAGTGCCTCGTCCCCAGAGAGACCGGGGAGGATTTTTTTTTTTTTTTTTTTTTTTTTTTCTCTTTTTTTTTTTATTTTTTAACTGCGGTAGTGCTTATTTTATCCCCAGCACCAGTGCGGTAGTGCTTATTTTTTCCCCAGCACCCATGGTGTGTGTGTGCAGGTGTAAGACACTGTGAAAGACACAAAGTGCACGAATCTTTACTCAGTTTCCACCACCAGGAAGACAGGAAAACACCCGGGTGGCCAGTGACAAACACTGCCCTTCACATCAAAGGACAGTGCTGTGTGATCAAAACAGTGAAGGGGAGGGTAGGGACTAAATCAAAATAGAATTGGAGGGAGAAATGATGCACACGACCCCCTGCGGCGCCCACCTCTCCCTGAACAACTCCAGGGTGTTGGTCGACACCACGTGCTCCTTCTCCAAGGACACCCGGGCTCTAACATAACCGCGGAAGAGGGGCAGGCAGTCGGCCCTAACGACCCCCTCCACGGCCCGCTGCCTGGACCTGTTGATGGCCAGCTTGGCCAGGCCCAGGAGCAGACCCACGAGGAGGTCTTCAGACCTGCCCTCCTTCCTCCGTACCGGGTGCCCAAAGATCAGGAGCGTGGGACTGAAGTGCAGCCAAAAACAGAGGAGAAAGTTTTT
>NW_025214385.1:23310-30914 GCF_004010195.1 Chiloscyllium plagiosum | reverse complement strand
CTCTCTCTCTCTCTCTCTCTCATACATACATTTTACCTCATATCCTGTAAAGCACTTGCTCATTACCTTAACTTTGTGTCTTTGGTCATGATCACTCCACCACTGGGAACGCTTTACTCCTGTTATGCCCCTTGTAATTTTATACATCTCGATTAGGTGAGGATGTCTGTATGTTTGCCTTTATTGGTCACTGAACATAGACATTGGGAGGAGAAAGTGAGGTCTGCAGATGCTGGAGATCAGAGCTGGAAATGTGTTGCTGGAAAAGCGCAGCAGGTCAGGCAGCATCCAGGGAACAGGAGAATCGACGTTTCGGGCATAAGCCGGTGAAGGGCTTGTGCCTGAAACGTTGACTCCCCTGCTCCTCGGCTGCTGCCTGACCTGCTGTGCTTTTCCAGCACCGCTCTCTCAACTGATCTCCAACATCTGCAGTGCTCACTCTCTCCTGTTACAGAGGGACCTCGATTATCCAGCACGCGATTATCGGGGTATCGGATTATCCGGCAAGATCTCAATGTCCTGATGCTCGGCTAAACTATGTTATTCGGAATTGAATTAACCGAACGAAATACTCTCTGGCCATGTCCTTTGGTTAATCGAGATTCCTCTGTATACCGTTCCTTCAGGGAGGGGAGCACCTTAGTCAGTGTGATCCTAGGTGCTACTCCCCCCCCCCCCCCCCCCCCAGCCCTCAGTTCAATCCAGATCCTGTGCTGCCGGTGCCTGATGGCAATTCGGCTACAGAAGCATCACCGTCAAACCCGAGCCAGCCTCAGTGAGCCATGTCGTGGGATATTGAGGCACCAACTGATTAATGAGCACCCATTTCCCCCCCCCCCCCACCTCTACCAGCCCAGGGAAGGTGGGAATGAGGAGGGGGGTTTGGGTGCGAGAGGGACGATGGAAAAGCGGGGAAGGTGCTACCAGGCGGCTGAAGGGGACAGGATTGAGGAGGCACCAGGCCTTGGGTCGGAGCTTGGGGGGAGCTGGAGGGTTTCTGCACTCGGGGTGTGAGCTGACCTCTCTGCTTGGCCCGACAGGACAACGCAACCATGCGCCTGAGTCAGTGATCCTGAGACATCGAGCAGCGCGCGAAATGAGGGCCAGGGCAGGGCCCCCAAACCTCCGACTTGCCCTCCTCCTCTTCCTCCAGTGGGGCTGGCTCCCTCTGGGCTGTACGGCTGAACATGAGCCCCTGAAGTGGGACGAGAATGGCTACGTGGTCTACTGCCCCTGCATGGGTAAGTGAAAAGGCTCCTGGGTATAACCTCACCTCTATCAGCATCATCCTCTCTCCACGTCCACAGCCTCAAACTGCTTCTTTGTTCTTTCTCCCTGAATCGAAGGGGACTATTCGACTGCGTATTGCATCGCTAACTGAATAGCAGAGACATGGAGCGCAGAAAGAGGGCCGCTGACTCTTTGAAAGTATTAATGTTTACTTTAACTATTTTCCGCTTCCTTATGGGAGAGCACCTTCTGTAACTGCTTCATAGAATTCCCTACAGTGTGGAAACAGGCCATTCGGCCCACCAAGTCCACACTGACCCTGTGAAGAGTAACCCACCCAGACCCATTCTACATTTGCCCATGACTAATGCAGCTAACCTACACATCTCTGGACACTATGTGACAATTTAGCACGGCCTATCCACCCTGACCTGCACATCTTTGGACTGTGGGAGGAAACCAGAGCACCCGCAGGGAACGCATGCAGACACGGGGAGAATGTGCAAACTCAACGTGCGTACACGTATATATACACACACACACAGTTACTCTCTCACACAGACACACACACACACACAGTTACTCTCTCACACAGACACACACACACAGTTACTCTCTCACACAGACACACACACACACAGTTACTCTCTCACACAGACACACACACAGTTCTCTCTCACACAGACACACACACACACACACAGTTACTCTCTCACACAGACACACACACACACAGTTACTCTCTCACACAGACACACACACAGTTACTCTCTCACACAGGCACACACACAGAAAAGGTTTCTCTCTCACTCTCTCACACACAAATCTGCAAAAAATTGCATTCCACTTGCCTTTTCTGCTGTGCTGATCTCGTCCGTGTCCTCTCTGGTCAGCAATCTATGAGCGGGACCCATTCAGCGCCTTGAGCGTGTCCAGTCATTCTAGATCACAGCGGATCACCTCCCTCAACACCATATAGAGTCATAGAGACGTACAGCACGGAAACAGACCCTTCGGTCCATGCCGACCAGATATCCCAACCCAATCTAGTCCCACCTGCCAGCACCCGGCCCATATCCCTCCAAACCCCTCCTATTCATACACCCATCCAAATGCCTCTTAAATGTTGCAATTGTACCAGTCTCCACCACATCCTCTGGCAGCTCATTCCATACACGCACCACCCTCTGTGTGAAAACGTTGCCCCTTAGGTCCCTTTTATATCTTTCCCCTCTCACCCTAAACCTATGCCCTCTATTCTGGACTCCCCCACCCCAGGAAAAAGACCTTGTCTATTTAGCCTATCTGTGCCCCTCATGATTTTATAAATCTCTATAAGGTCACCCCTCAGCCTCCGACGCTCCAGGGAAAACAGCCCCAGCCTGTTCAGCCTCTCACTGTAGCTCAAATCCTGAAACCCTGGCAACATCCTTGTAAATCTTTTCTGAACCCTTTAAAGTTTCACAACATCTTTCTGATACGCCGCCTTCACTATCCTATCTACCTGTGACTCCTGTCCATCCCCTTCAGAATTTTCTAAGTTTCAGTCAGGTCACCTACCCTTCTTCCACACTCCAGAGAAGATCGATTCGATTTAGACTCTCATCGCAGCACAACGCCTCGTCCCAGAATCTTGGCTTGACCATCGCCAATGTAGGTAAACCCACAACTCATCCCGGTAGTGGGCCCACTGCACGGTTAGTGTAATTCTGATCCCTTCCTGGTCCTCGAGAGGTGGGTTAATGTTTCTATGATGTTGTGTCCCGAGGATCTGAAACTTCTTAAAAGACCTCTCTGCGTTCTGTTTGAAAACAGGCCGATTTGGGAATCAGGCTGACCACCTCCTGGGCTCCTTGGCATTTGCGGCGATGCTGAATCGGACACTGGTGGTGCCCCCTTGGGTGGTTTACAGCCATCAGACGCCTCCCTACACAAACGTACGTTATCCATCCCGGGAGTCGGTTTAGCTCGGTGGGCTGGATGGTTGGTTTACAGAGCGGTGAGGCGCCAACAGCGTGGGTTCAATTCCCATCCCTGGTTTGAGTTTACCATGAGGGGCTCTCCTCCTCAACCTCTTCCCTCGCCTGAGGTCTGGCGACCCTCAGGTTAAATCACCACCAGTCGCTTCTCTCTCTCTCTCGCTCCCTCTCTCTAATGAGAGCTGCCCCTGGTAAGACTATGGCGATACAACAATGAAATACATCCCACGTCTGTCATTATCCAGCATCTTCATCCTCTACGTCAGAGCCCCCGTCTGGGTCTCCCCTCCCAGCGCACCTGGGTACACCATCCAGGTGACAGTGTACCAGGGGGGGTCTGAATGCCCCCCCCCCTCCCACCGTGCCCTGGGGCACATTGAATCTCTCGGGTTGGTGGCTGGGAATGGAAGAGATTCCCACCACTGCTGTTCGGAGGAGAGCGGTTTTCCAACTCCCACCCCCACCCCCACGGTCAGATATCACTCCCCAGAGGAACCAGAAGCTGAGGGGAGGAAGGGAGGCTGAATCAAAACCACGATGGCAGTGCCACCTCAATGCACAGTTGTTGTTGCCACGTCATAAGTAAGCACTGCATGGTTATGGAGCGAGGAATTGGGGCCCGGAGAGGATGGGGGTGTGATAAAAGGGAGAGAGAACCCCCCCCAGGTAGAGAATTTGTTTCTCTGCCGGTAGGAAGGGTAGTTTTTCCCACATCCAAAGTACCTACGTGTACACAGAGGGGCTATGCTGGCTCTGAAGGATATGCAGGGGTCAGAGGGGATGGTTGTAACACAGGGATCCAAGTGTCCGCAAAATGGCTGAATGGGGACGTAGAGTAGTTATACGTCCTTCGAGTGCCTTGTAGTGTGCAGTACGCCACTCGGGGTGTGGAGTGTAAGTGAGGCAAACGACCTGTGGTTGTGAATCCACCCAGTTCCTGGCTGTTCCCACTGGCCCGTCTCTGTCTGAATCGAATTGAATTTATCGTCGCGTGAAAAGCTTTGTCTTGCGAGCAATACAGGCCGACCACAGAGTTTAGTAGCGCAGATGAGTAAATAAGAGGTAAACAGCAGCAAAAACAAAAACACAGGTACGGGCGAATGTTAAGAGTTTGAGAGTCCATTCAGTATTCCAACAACAGGAGGGTAGAAACTGTTTTGAAACCGGCTGGTGCGTGTGTTCAGGCTTCTGTACCTTCTCCCTGATGGTAGAGGTTGTAGAGAAACATTGCCAGGGTGGGATGGATCTTTGAGAATGCTGGCGGCCTTTCCTTGACAACAGGCCTGGGAGATGGAGTCTATTGATGGGAGGTTGGCCTTTGTGATTGTCCGGGCCGAGTTCACCGCTCTCTGTAACCGAATGATATATTGGCCTTTGCTAACTTGCCCCTTTGTCTTTTCCCCCCACCAATCTCTCTCCTTCCCCGCCCCCCCCCCCCACCCACCCCCGCATCCTCCCTCTCTCCCAGACCCTCTCTCACCGGTTATGAACTGAAGTTGCGGCCCGTCCTGTTTTCCCAGGCCCACGTTCCGTACAGCGAGTACTTCCAGCTGGGAAGCCTCCAGGAGTTCCACCGGGTGGTCAGCATGGAGGATTTCATGCAGAAACTGGCACCAAAACACTGGCCCCCGGAGGAAAGGGTGGCGTACTGCTTTGAGATGGCAGCTCAGAGGAGTGCTGACAGATCGTCATGCCCCATGAAGGTGAGGTACGGTTTTGGGGGCCTGGGAGATGGGAATGGGTGCCAGAGAAGGGGGAGCACCATAAGACATGGGAGTGGAAGTAAGTCCATTCAGCCCATCGGCTCCACTCCGCTATTTAATCATATTGACGATCCCTACAATTTTCCAGGAGCCTGGCATCGCTGGCAAGATATGCTGCTCATCCCTAACTACCATGAGTGGGCCGTTTACAAGGGTGTTGCCAGGGTTAGAGGGTTTGAGCTAATGGGAGAGGCTGAACAGGCTGGGGCTGTTTTCCCTGCAGCGTCGGAGGCTGAGGGGTGACCTCATAGAGGTTTGCAAATTTATGAGGGACACGGATAGGGTAAATAGACAAAGTGTTTTCCCTGGGGTGGGGGAGTCCAGAACTATAGAGGGGCATAGGATTAGGGTGAGAGGGGAAAGATATAAAAGGGACCTAAGGGGCAACTTTTTCACGCAGAGGGTGGTACGTGTATGGAATGAGCTGCCAGAGGAAGTGGGGATATGGGCCGGGTGCTGGCAGGTGGGACTAGATTGGGTTGGGATATCTGGTCGGCATGGACGGGTTGGACCGAAGGGTCTGTTTCCACGCTGTACATCTATGACTATGACTCAACCACGTTGATCTGCAGTCACATGTAGGTCAGACTGGGTCAAAATAGCAGATTTCCTTCCCCAAAGGGCATTTGGGAATCAGATGGGTTTTTACTATTATCGGGGATAGTTATCATGGTGGCCATCATTGAGAGTTGAATTCCCGATGTTATTAATTAAGTTTAAATTATATCTTGCAGCCAAGGTGGGATTTGAACTTGGGTCCCCTCAGTGTTAGCCTGGGTCTCTGTATTACTGGCCCAGCGATATAACCACTGTGTCACCGACCCCTGGTTCCTGGGGCCTGGTGTTGAACGTGCAGCGCTAGGACTGGAGTTATTGAATGTTGAGATGGTGGGTAGGGAGGAGGGAGGGGTTGTTATTGGGTATGGAGGTGTTGGGGCATTGGGAATATTGGGATACTGGAGTAGAAATGGTGAAGGGCAGGGGTACTGGGAATACAGGGGCACAGGGCTCATTGTGATTGACCGCGTCATATCTGGCAGGACGGGAATCCCTTCGGGCCCTTCTGGGACCACTTCAACGTGGACTTTGCGCGCTCAGAGTTGTTCAGCGGGATTGCCTTTAACTCGTACTACAAAGCTCATTGGCTGGACAGGTAAGCGAGGGACAAAATGGCTCCAACAGACGGACTAACAGCAGGCAGCTGGAGATTTGACTGAGTGGGTGCGGGGAGGGCCCCACGTCATTCCCCAGCACAGTCTGTAACCCTTGACAACTCATTACTGATCCTGTACTCTGGGGATTTTCACCTTGGCAAACCGAGGAGCTGCTGTGGTGGCAGGGAATGGTCTGTTGTAACCATGGCAACGGGAAGTGACGCTATTAAAATCTTACCAGCTTATGACCTCGTAGAATCCCTAATGTGGGTCGGGACTATTCAACCCGTGAGGTCTCGAATCATAGAATGGCTACAGTGTGGAAACAGGCCCTTCGGCCCAACAAGTCCACGCTGACCCTCCAAAGAGCAACCCACCCAGACCCATTCTCCTACCCTATATTTACCCCGATGAAGGGCTTTTACCCGAGATGTCGATTTTTCCTGCTGCTCGGCTGCTGTCTGATTTGCTGTGCTTTTCCAGCACCGCTCTAATGTCGTCTGATCTCCAGTATCTGCAGTCCTCACTATATTTACCCCTGACTAATGCACCTAACCATGGGCACTATGGGTAATTTATCACGGCCAATTCACCCTGACCTGCACATCTTTGGATTGCTCCGGGAGGAAACCGGAGAACCCAGAGGAAACCCACGCAGACACGGGGGAGAATGTGCAAACTCCACACAGACAGTCGCCCGAGGCTGCAGTGTTAACCTCTGAGCCACCATTGCTTGATTTGTTCTCTCAAGGACTTAGCGTCTTAGTGGCCCATCAAGGCAACAAAATGACAGTCAACGGAGATGTCATCCCCTTAGCAACGAGCTATGATCATCAGTGATGCCATATCCTTATTATCCAGCAATGCTCCATGGTTCTGTGGTTGACCACTGCATTTTTAAAATGGCTGATATTTCAGAACCAAACTTTACAGGCCTTCTACTCCCTCTTCAGGTATCCAGCCTCCAAACACCCCGTTCTGGCCTTGCCTGGGGCTCCAGCCCAGTTCCCTGTGCTAAAGGAACACCAGTATCTGCAGAAGTACGTTGTGTGGTCAGGCAGAATCGCCCAGGAGGCCGAGAACTACATCCAGGCCTTGCTGCCCAGGCCTTACCTGGGCATTCACCTGCGCGTCGGGGTGGACTGGGTAAGTGACTGTTTATTTATTTATCGGGTTGTTGTGGAGGTCGGCAAACTGTCAAGGCCACTGTCTCAGTCTGACAAGCCCCTACACGTGCGTGACCAGAGAGCCAACTACAGAGGGAACAAACCCAGTGGCATTGTCAGGGTCAAAGAGTGTGGCGCTGGGAAAGCACAACCGGTCAGGAGCAGGAGAGTCAACGTTTCCGGCCTAAGCTCTTCATCAGGAATGTGTGTGGGGCGGGGGAGGGGGCTGAGAGATAAATAGGGTGAGGGTGGAGCTGGGGTAAGGTAAAGACGATAGGTAGATGCAGATGGGGTGGTGGTAGGTGAGAAGAT
>NW_025214385.1:13092-22664 GCF_004010195.1 Chiloscyllium plagiosum | reverse complement strand
TCTCGGCCCCCACCCTCCTATTTATCTCTCAGCCTCCGACCCCACCTCATTCCTGATGAAGGGCTTATGCCCGTACCATTGACCCTCCTGCTCCTCGGATGCTGCCTGACCTGCTGTGCTTTTCCAGCACCACACCCTCGACGCCGATCTCCTGCTCCTGCAGTCCTCCCTTTCTCCCCAGTGTCACCATACCGTCCAATAATGGACGCTCCTGACTGTGGGTCGCCTTGGCGTACTGACCTTTCGCCTCTTGAGTTAAACAAACCAAACCCAGCGGGGCCAGGAGTTCCGTGGCAGCGAGGGAAAGCAATGCCTTGAGTGCAAGGGCCGAGGGTCGGTAGGGGCAAGGGCCGGGGGTCGGTAGGGGCAAGGGCCGGGGGTCGACTCTGCACGGCTGGCTGGTCAAAGCTGAGACATCAGTTGGGACTAATCAGTCCTCCTGGGTTATGAAGGGCTATGGACAGAGTAAGGGTTTGGATGAGATTTCCAGCTCAGAAACGAGCCATTCTGCCCATCTGGCTCCAAGCTGCTGGTGAAAGACCACTAACACCTTGGTTCAGTTAACGTGACAGCCAGTACAGTTTTGGTGGAAGAGAGGGTCCAGAGACTTAAACAAGAACAATACCACAACATAGAAGAAGGCGGCCATTCAGCCCCTCCGGCCTGTTCACACCATTCACTTAGATCTATTTGCAGACTTCATTCACAATGCATTTAGCTGTATTCCCTGGCTTATTGAGAATTTGTCAGTGAATGGACACTAAGAAGTTGTTCATCATATCAAGTCCTCCCCAAATCCAGAATCTTCCCAGTACCAGTGCAGTTTATTACTAAAACTGTCCAGGCCATTGGTGGAACTGTGTCTAGAGTACTGTGTCCAGTTTCAAGTGTTCTTACTTCAGGAGGGATGGGCATATGGGGTGGGGATGGGGGCGCTGGTACCGTGGTAACATCATTGGAGTAGTAATGCAGAGCCACAAACTAACGTTCTGAGGATACAGCTTGGCAGATGGTGCCATTTAAATTCGATAAAAAAATCTGAAATTTTAAGAAATGGCCAAATGGTAAGCCGTGCGTCCATTGTCATTTGTTGGTACAGGTAGACAACTCTTTATCCGAAAAGCTCCCAAATCCGAAGGTCTTTTTTTCCTTTGTGAAGTTTTTTTTTTCCCCCTCATTAACAAAGTTGTTTGGCGCACAAACGGTTAACCCAAGTCCACACCGTGTCACCCAGATGCGACGTTGGGGGGTGAGGTGGGGCCCAGTACTGGCAGGCCTCAATTCTGCCCCAGGGCCTGTTTTGCTCTCAGTCAGTCTGCTGCTGGGTAAGATTTTTTTTTTAATATATATTTAAAAAATCACCGTCAAACTGTCACGTGTTCTAAAATTAGAAAAATTCTGAAATTTCGAAAGCCAGCTGGTCCCTGAGCATTTCGGATAAAGGGCTGTGCGCCTGTAATGACCTGCCTGGTTCACTCATGTCCTTTAGGGGAAGGAAATCTCTCTTTACCCAGTCTGGCCTACATGTGACTCCAGACCCACAGCCCATGAATTCTGGCTGAGCCAGCTACTCCCACAAAACCATGAACAGTTATTTTCAGCTGAGTGTAGGTCCACTTGCCTGGTTTCTGAGTTTATTTGGAACTACCAGCTTTCGGAGCGCTGTTCCTTCATCAGGTGGTCGTCAGGATGAAGGAAGGGGCAGTGCTCCGAAAGCCTGTGCTTCCACATAAACCTGTCGGACTGTAACCTGGTGTCGGGTGATTTTTAACTTTGTCCACCCCAGTCCGACACCTCATGATTTGAAAAGGTTAGTCGTATGAGGAAAAGTTGCTCAGGTTGGGACTCAGAAGATGGTTAAAAGTCACCCAACACCAGGTTATAGTCCAACAGGTTTATCTGGAAGCGCTAGCTTTCGGAGCACTGCCCCTTCATCGGGTGGTTGTGGAGAATAAGATTGTAAGACACAGAAACTAGTGTTGGGGGATTTTTTACTCTGTCCCCCCCCCCCCAGTCCAAAACCAGCACCTCCAAATCAGGACTCAGAAGAGTCAGAGGTGATGAAGAGCTTTTGCCCGAAACGTTGACTGTCCTGCTTCTCGGATGCTGCCTGACCTGCTGTGTTTTTCCAGCACCGCCTCTAATCTAGACTCTGATCTCCGGCACCTGCACTCCTGAGAGCTGGGGGTGACCGCAATATGAGTCAGAAGGGACCAGGTAGGCGCTGAGATGTTTCCGGTCTTGAGGGAGTCTAGAACCCGGGGGATAAGGTTTAAGATGACAATGAGAACTCTTTCTCAGAGAGTCCTTGATGTTTGGAATTCTGTTGATGGGAGAGCACGGGAATCTGGGATGTGTTCGAAGCTCTGATCGTCAAGGGAGTCGGGGGTCAGCAGGTCAGCGGAGGCCACAACTTGTTCATCCTTAATCTTACTGACCGGCAGAGCATGACCGAAGGGCTGAATGGCCTACTCCTGCTGCTGTATGTATTATTTAGTTCATTGAAGAGGGGAAGGGAGCATTCTGGTGAACTGGCATTGGCCAATCCGTCCATTTTGTGTCTCGTGACCCAACAGAAGAACGCGTGTAACATGGTAAAGGATGGCACAGCGGGACCACACCTCATGGCTTCGCCACAGTGTGTGGGTTATAACCGGCAGACGGCCCGGCCTCTGACCGTGGAGATGTGTTTGCCTGGTCTGGCCGAGATCAGAAGGGCAGTGACCACCTGGACCACAAGGATCAACGCCAAGGCAGTGTACATCGCCACGGACTCCGAGAGCTTCAGGGCCGAGATAGAGAAGGCCGTGGACGGCCAGGTAAGGCTCCGAGTCAAGAACTCTAACCCCCTGCCCCCAAACTCCTCTTCTCCCCCCCCCCACCCCCTCCGCCTTGACATGTAGCCCTCAGCAAGGGAGGAGCAGGTGCCAAAATTGGGCTAGGAACCGAGGGATCAGAAATGGCAAGGGCTCTGGATCTCTGACCAACCCTAACCACAATCCCCTGCACCTGATCCAATCATGCTTCCTTGCGTCAAACAGATAGTGCCTGTGCTTTTCAGTACCCACCTCCTTGGCGGTACGGAAGGGTTAATGCTCTCAGGTTTCATCAAAGCCTCCCACATTCTCCCCCCCCCCTAACGTAACCAATGATCGTCGCATTTTCTCATCTGTCTTGGTCGTCTTTCTGAGTCCTAACTTTGTTGGGCCGAAGGGCCTGTTTCCACACTGTAATCTAATCTAATCTAATCTATCTGGGAACGTCTTCCTGAGGTCTACCAGCAGCTTTGGATTCCTGAGTCCCTGACACAGAATAGTTCAGCTGCTGTCATAGCAAACTGTACCCCACATAACATGGAATTCCCTTCTTAGAGTGTGGAAACAGGCCCTTCGGCCCCAACAAGTCCACACCGACCCGCCGAAGAGTCTCCCACCCAAAACCCATTATACTTACCCCTGACTAACCTACACATCCCTGAACACTAAGGGGCCATTTAGCGTGGCCTGTTCCGTTTTTGTTCATTCTGCCCGTTTCGAACAGCCTGTAATCTCCAACCTCCCCAAACTGTCCTGAGGGGCCTATCAAAAACCTTGTGTGACAGTCCCTTTCCCTATAGGGTGGCACGGTGGCTCAGTGGTTAGCACTGCTGCCTCACAGCGGCAGGGACCCAGGTTCGATTCCAGCCTCGGGCGACTGACTGTGTGGAGTTTGCACGTTCTCCCCGTGTCTGCGTGGGTTTCCTCCGGGTGCTCCGGTTTCCTCCCACAGTCCAAAGATGTTCAGGTCAGGGTGAATTGACCGTGCTAAATTGCCCAGAGTGTTAGGTGCATTAGTCAGAGGGAAATGGGTCTGGGTGGGTTACTCTTCGGAGGGTCGGTGTGGACTGGTTGGGCCAAAGGGCCTGTTTCCATACAGTAAGGAATCTAATCTAATCTATCGCTGGGTAGAATTAGATGTTACTACTATCTGAAGACTGTCAAATGCTGGGCCTGCGTGCACCCTGAATGCTACAGCCTGTCAGAACGCTGCGTTTAGCACAGATGGCATGTGATAAAGCGGGTAGTGATTTCCATCACACCTAGTTAATGTGTTTTTTTTTAAAACCGGGATTTGTACTACTCTGGCTGGAGCCTCCATTTATAGCCCGTCCCCAGTTGCCCCTTGAGAAAGTGGTGATGAGCTGCCATCTTGAACCGCTGCAGTCCAAGTGCTGTTAGGGAGAAGGGAGTTCTGGGATTTTAACCTGGCAATGCCTAAAGGTATAACCGATATATTTCCAAGTCAGGATTATGTGCGACTTTGAGGGAAACTTGGTGTTCCCCAAGTATCTGCTGCTTTTGTCCTTCTAGATAGCATTGGCCCAGGGCTTGGAAGGCACTGCCGAAGGACTCTCTGTGCAGTGCATCTTGTAGATGGTACACACTGCTGCTACCGAGCGTCGGTGGTGGAGGGAGTGGATGTGGTGCCAATCAAGCGGGGGCTGTTTTGTCCCAGATGGTGTCGAGTATCTCGAATGTTGGTGCTGGAGTTGTCCAGGGCAAGTGGGGAGTATTCCGTCACACTCCTGACTTGTGCCCTGTCGATGGTGGGGAGTCAGGAGGTGAGAAGATTTGTAGCTCAGGTTGAGGTTCTGGATGTAGGTTTGCTCGCTGAGCTGGAAGGCTCATTTCCAGACGTTTCGTCATCCTACTAGGTAACGTCTTCAGTGGGCCTCCAGGCGAAGCACTGCTGCTGATTCCTGCTTTCTGTTTATCTGCCTGGATTACTTTGGGCTGGGTGATGTCATTTCCTGTGGTGATGTCATTCCCTGTTCCTTTCCTCAGGCGGTGGTAAATGGGATCCAAGTCGATGCGTTTGTTGATAGAGTTCCGGTTGGAATGCCATGCTTCTAGGAATTCTCGTGCGTCCCTCTGTTTGGCTTGTCCTAGGATGGATGTGGTGTCCTTCCTCATCCGTATGTGAGGATACTAGTGAGAGAGGGTCATGTTGTTTGGTGGCTAGTCAGGAGGTGAGTCATTGGCTGCAGAATTCCCAGCTTCTGATTTGCTCCGGCTGCCGCAGTATTTGTATGGCTAGGACAATTCGGTTCACGGTCCGTGGTAACCCCGAAACGTTGATAAGGGGGGGGGGGCGCTCAGCGATTCTCCTGCTGCTCGGATGGTGTGCTTTTCCAAGTGCCGCACTCTCGACTCCGGGCTCCTGCGTCTGCGGGTCCCCACTTTGCCCCTGGTGTGTAAATGAAGTTGGTTGGTTGGAGGTTTGCATCAGAACCGTGACCGTTCTGTACGCCATCACAGGGCAGCAAGTGCCTCATCCCTCTCTCTCTCTCTCTCTCTCTCTCTCTGCTTCTCCAGGTGAAAGTGGTGAGTCTGCAACCGCCCCTGCCCCAGACTGACCTCTACATCCTCGGCCAGGCCGATCACTTCATAGGGAACTGCGTATCCTCCTTCACTGCCTTCGTCAAGCGCCAGCGGGACGTTAATGCCAAGCCCTCCTCGTTTTTCGGCATGGATGACCCACCAGGGCCCAGGGACGAGCTCTAAGGCAGGGCTGAAGGGTGGGGACGGGGGAGTAAGCTGTGTGGGGGGTTTGTTGAGGGTGGGTGGAGAGAAGGTGCCCTGACTCTGCCGGACCGTTCTCAGCCAAGACGTCACGCGGCTCTGACTTCGATTGGGGCCCGCGTTGGAACACTCGAACCCCTCTCGCAGCTCTTCACTCATGCACGCGCCCACTCTGTGGAAACTCGCTCATGCCCGTGCACCCAGGAAAGTGCATTGTCAAAAAAACACATACACACAAACGCAACAGCAGTGGTTGGGGGCCTACGCTCCAGCGCTACATACCCGAGCTCAGGCTGTGTGCCGAGGATGAAGTCAGAAGTCCCAAATCAGCTCGGAACCACCAGGAAGATTAGTGTGGGATCCGGGTGTGAACTGTGGGTGGAATAATCCTCAGTGTTTGCACCAGGACCATTTCTGAAGAGGATGATGACTAGAAACAGACAAGTCCTCTGTCATGTTTTAATTCTGATACGACAATAAAAAAAAAAATCTTTATTAATTCTAATGTCTTTCTTATCATCACACCAAGGGAACGAAACTGTGTGAAGATACTGAAGTTGTAGAGGAGCTTTACTCTCTATCTAATGCCGTGCTGTAACTGTCCGGGGAGTGTTTGAAGGGGACAGGGTTGAGGAAGCTTTACGTTTAGTTTAAGAGTGGTGGCAGCTTTACCCTGTATCTAACCCCGTGCTGTCCCTGTCCTGGGAGTGTTTGATGGGGGACAGTGTAGAGGGAGCTTTACCCCGTATCTAACCCTGGGCTGTCCCTGTCCTGGGAGTGTTTGATGGGGGACAGTGTAGAGGGAGCTTTACCCTGTATCTAACCCCGTGCTGACACTGTCCTGGGAGTGTTTGATGGGGGCGCAGTGTAGAGGAAGCTTTACTCTGTATCTAACCCTAGGCTGTCCCTGGGAGTGTTTGATGGGGGACAGTGTAGAGGGAGCTTTACCCTGTATCTAACCCTGTGCTGACACTGTCCTGGGAGTGTTTGATGGGGGCGCAGTGTAGAGGAAGCTTTACTCTATCTAACCCTAGGCTGTCCCTGTCCCTGGGAGTGTTTGATGGGGGGACAGTGTAGAGGGAGCTTTACTCTGTACCTAACCCCATGCTGTCCCTGTCCTGGGATTTTTTGATTAACCCTGTGCTGGGATTCTAAGAGAAGTGCCAAAAATGTGCAGTATTACATTGTTCTGTCCAGGGGTTTCAGATTCACAAAAAAAATGTAGGAGCCCTTTGACTGGTCCCTGGCGATAACCTCATAAGCAGGTTGTGAATGAGGTGATCTCTCCTGGCTGTAGCACGATGTGTGAGAATTCAGTCAGTATCATACGGCTGGTTAACTGTACAGCCATGCTTCAGACCGCTGGAAATTTGAAATGGGGAAGAAATAGATTTGGTAAAACCTTTCACCACCACCAGATGGGGATACTGCATTGAAAATTACCTACTGGTGTGGGTAAGCATTGATGGAGAAACCTCAATTATTTGGCATTTGATTATCTGAATTTCGGATAATGTTGATAAGATCACAAGGTCCTGATTTTTGGCTAAACTGTGTTATCCAGCATTCGATTATCCAAACAAAATACTCCTTCCCCCATGCCATTCAGATAATCGAGTTTCCCCTCGCTATATTAACAGCCCTATTTTCTGCCCTGCTACCTCTCCAGACCCATGCAGCCCTCTATCAGGTCACCTCTCTCAGTTTTCTCTTTCCCAGTCTGTCCAGTCGTGATTAGATTCCATTCCCTACAGTATGGAAACAGGCCCTTCGGCCCTACAAGTCCACACTTCTGAAGAGTAACCCACCCAGACCCATTCACCTACTCTATATATTTATCCCTGACTAATGCACCTAACACTATGAGCAATTTAACACAGCCAACCCACCCTAACCTACACATCCCTGGGCACTATGGGTAACTTAGCATGGCCAATCCACTCTAACCTGCACATCCCTGGGCACTATGGGTAATTTAGCATAGCCAATCCACCCTAACCTACACATCCCTGGGCACTATGGGTAACTTAGCATAGCCAATCCACCCTAACCTACACATCCCTGGGCACTATGGGTAATTTAGCACGCCCAATCCACCCTAACTTGGATGCCTTTGGTCTGTGGGAGGAAACCCACGCAGACACGGGGGAGAACGTGCAAACTCCACACTGACAGTCAGCCCGAGGCTGGAATCGAACCTGGGTCCTTGGCGCCCTGAGGCAGCAGTGCTAACCACTGAGCCATCGTGCTGCCCTTCTCTGTCTGTTCTAACCTCCCGATTAAGAGCGGCCTCCTCTGCACTTTTTGCTGGTGTCTCCATGTCCTGTTCTCGAGTGCACGATGCAAACTGCACGCGTAAGGGGAAGACTGTGGCCTAGTGGTGTCATGTGGCTCAACCATTGATCCAGAAACACCGACGGCAGAACTTGAGTGCCGTAAAAACCTGCAATTCGGAGCTGAATTGTGTCCGTTGCCGAATGTCTGGAAAACCCATCCGGGATCCCAGTCCCTTCAGGGAGGGAAATGTGCCATTCTGGCCTGTATGTGACTCCTGACCCACGGTGATGAGGTTGACTTTTTAACTGCTCTCTTCACAACCTGGAAAGGGGCAATAAATGCTGTGACGCCCACATCCAATGAATGAACATTAACAGATAACTGCCCAGTCGGCCAACCGGTCTTTAAGGCACAGAAAGAGGCCACTTGGCCCATCAAGCTTTTGGGCGATCTCTCGTTCCGAACTATGGACGGATTTATTTCCTTCAGTTGCCTGTTAAACTCGATCTTCATCCCTGTTCCTTTGGGCTGGGTCCAACTAATATTCGAGGCGGCATTTATCTCCAGCCCCTTTCAATGCTTCCAACATGGGGTTGGTCTCGTTATTACCCAGTTTCCTCCAAGCTCCTTTCTGCAGATTTACGGGGGTTGCTGCCCCACCCCCCCCAGAAAAGGTAATTGCCAGTCAATTCTCGGGGTCGGTAAGGGGTTGCCGGATGGGGCCTGGTCAATTTTAAATCAGTTCCCTTAACCATTGTATGGTCAAGATCCCATGGAATGCCCCATAGTTAACTGACACCAATACTAACCATCACATGACATTAGTATCATGTGACATTAACCAGCACTGACCTTCATGTGACATTAACTGACACCAACACTAACTGTCATATGATGCTATCTGTTATGAAGGTGTAGAAGTGTACTGTACCTTTAAAAGAGAGAGGAAGTTAGCAAGGCCTGACTGAAAGTACAGAGAGTGCTGAACAATTTATAAATGTAACACTTAGTAAAAACAAATTTGCATTGCCATGGAACAAAAATAAACTCAAATTCGGCCAATCATGCCCCATATACCAAAACCCAATCGAATTTGAGTTTAATGTTTTGATGACATCAAACCAATGAAATGGGGTTTAAAACCAGACATTTTGGACAGTCAGGGAGAGAACCAACGAGGATAGATGTTCGCCGAATAACTCTCTGAAAGGTCCATAAGACGTTTGTGCAGCGGAACACTGAAGCTGGCCAAGAGAAAAATTTACAAAAGGAGAATCGACAAAACTGACTGGTTTTTGAAAGGTGTTTTTGTTTTAATTGGGTTTTTTTATCAGACCAGTCCTGTCGAGAGGGAGGTAAAAGATCGGTTTCAGGGAAAGGAGTTGTACATAGTTGTTGTTTTAATGTTCTCTGTTGGATTTAAAGAATAAATAGTGACCCCTGGGAAAGTTCTTTGCTCTCAAGATTTAACAGATTACAGCATAAGGTGAGCTTCTCTGTGTGACAGGGTTAAATTGAAAAGAAGTGAGTCAAACAGGCAGGGACAAAGCAGAGAACAAGGTAGGACTGATAAATTAAACTGCATTTATTTCAATGCCAGGGGCCTAACAGGGAAGGCAGATGAACTCAGGGCATGGTTAGGAACATGGGACTGGAATATCATAGCAATTACAGAAACATGGCTTAGGGATGGGCAGGACTGGCAGCTTAATGTTACAGGATACAGGAAGGATA
>NW_025214385.1:0-8160 GCF_004010195.1 Chiloscyllium plagiosum | reverse complement strand
GTGGAGGCTGGTACAATTGCAACATTTGAGAGGCATTTGGATGGGTATATGAATAGGAAGGGTTTGGAGGGATATGGGCCGGGTGCTGGCAGGTGGGACTAGATTGGGTTGGCATATCTGGTTGGACCGAAGGGTCTGTTTCTGTGCTGTACATCTCTATGACTCTCAAAATTAGCAGAGGGGTTTACGCCATCTCGTAACAGTTACATGAATTTAAACGGCACAACCATTGACTGTCATGTGACATTAACTCACACCGACACTGACCATCCCGCGCCATCGACAACTGACGCCTGCGCTAACCATCCACGATGCTGGCACTCCCCGTCATGTGACCCACGAGCGTCACCCCTGTCGCGTGTGGCCAACCGTCATGTGACACTAACCCTCGATCCCAAGGGTCTGCCTTCCCGCCTCGCACGGGCACCTCAGGTGGAATCTTGCTATGCAGTGCCCAGGCACTGACCCCCCTCCCACCCCCACCCCACTCAGGATCCCGGGGTTGCCAGGGAGATGATAATGCACTAAGGCCCCCGGGGGTGGGGAGGGGGTGGTGAACGAGTATGGGAGGGGAAGGAGAGATGGGTGGCCAGCAATAACCCAATGGGCAGAATGGTCTCCTCGTGTGCTCTGAAAGGCTTGGGGTCATCGAGAGAACGCTATCGACAGAGGCCAGGTCTGACTTTGGTTGCTAGGATAGAGATGTCACACGTTGAATGAACAGGAAGATGTGGATCTGCCCTCCCCCTACCTACCTTGCTCACAGGTTTCTTACTGTTTGGAATTCCCTTCCCACCCAGAGAGAGCAGAGGCTGGCTTCATGAAGCCATACAGCATGGAAATAGACCCTTCGGCCCAACTAGTCCATGCCAACCACGTTCCCATTTTTACTCATAGTCAGTGTTGCCCAAAACATGGTCAATCCCAACTTTTATTGCCCATCTCTAATTGCCCAGAGGGCAGTGAAGAGTCAATTGCATTGAACATAGAACAATACAGCACAGTATAGGCCCTTCGGCCCTCGATGTTGTGCCGGCCTTTTTATCCTGCTCTAAGATCAGACTACATCCACTTCATTTTACTATCCTCCATGTGCCCATCCCAGAGTCGCTTAAATGTCCCTAACGTCTCTGACTCTACAACACTGCCAGCAGTGCATTCCACACACACCCACCACCCTCTCTGTGTCAAGAACCAAACTCTGACATCTCCACTAAACCTCCCTCCAATCACCTTAAAGTTATGCCCCCCTCGTGACAAACATTTCCACCCTGGGGAAAGGTCTCTGGCTACCCACTCTAACTATGCCTCATCTTGAACACCTCTATTAAGTCACCTCTCATCCTTCTTCGCTTCAATGAGAAAAGCCCTCACTCCCTCAACCTCTCTTCATAAGACGTGCCCTCCAGTCCAGGCAGCATCCTGGGAAATCTCCTCTGCACCCTCTCTAAAGCTTCCACATCCTTCCTATAATGAGGTGACCAGAACTGAACACAGCATTCCAAGTGTGGTCTAACCAGGGCTCTATAGAGCTGCAACATAACCTCGCGGCTCTTAAACTCAATCCCCCTGCTAATGAAAGCCAACACACCATATGCCTTCTTCACAACCCTACCAATCTGGGTGGCAACTTTGAGGGAGCTATGGACGTGGACCCCAAGATCCCTCTGTTCCTCCGCAGTGCCACGCATCCTGCCTTTAACCCTGTAGTCTGCATTCAAATTCGAACTTCCAAATTGAATCACTTCACACTTTTCCAGGTTGAACTCCATCTGCCACTTCTCGGGCTGGCTCTGCATCCTGTCAATGTCCTGTTGCTATCTCCAACAGCCCTCTATACTGTTCACCGCTCCACCAACCTTCATGTCATCAACAAACCTACTAACCCACCCCTTCCACGTCCTCATCCAAGTCATTTATAAAAATTACAGGGAGCAGAGGTCCCTGTAGGACACCATGGGCCACCAAGCTCCAGGCTGAATACTTTCCATCTCCCACCACCCTCTGTCTTCTGTGGGCCAGCCGATTCTGTATCCAGACAGCCAGGTTTCCCTGTATCCCATCCCTCCGTACTTTCTGAATGAGCCTACCATGAGGAACCTTATCAAACGCCTTGCTAAAATCCATGTACACCACATCCACTGCTCTACCTCCATCAATGTGTTTTGTCACATCCTCAAAGAATTCAGTAAGGTTTGTGAGGCATGACCTGGCCCTTACAAGTGCATGCTGACTATCTCTAATCAAACTATGGTTTTCCAAGTAATCATGAATCCTGTCTCTCAGAATCCTCTCCAATACTTTGTCCACCACAAACATAAGACTGACTGGTCTGTAATTCCCAGGATTATCCCTATTCCCTTTCTCGAACAAGGGAATAACATTTGCCACCCTCCAATCTCTGGCACTACTCCAGTGGACAATGAGGATGCAAAGATCATCGCCAAAGGCACAGCAATCTCTTCCCTCACTTCCTGTAGTAACCTTGGGTATATCCCATCTGGCCCAGGGGAATTTATCTATTCTTTTTTTAAAATATTCAGCACATCCACCTTCCTAACATCAACCTGTTCGAGCATATCAGTCTGTTTCATGCTGTCCTTAGAAACGTCAAGGTCCCTGAAGCAAGATCTTCATTAATGACCTCCTCATCTCATCTGACCCCAGGCCCAAGTTCCCTCCACAATTCCTGATCAGCCCCACCCTCACTCTGGCCATCCTCTTGTTCCTCATGCAAGTGTAGAATGCCTTAACGTTTTCCTTAATCCTACCCGCTAAAGTGTTTTCATGCCGCCTTCTAGCTCTCCTAAGTCCATTCTTCAGTTCCTTCCTGCTGACCTTGTAACCCTCTAGAGCCCTGTCTGATCCTTGCCTCCTCAATCTTGAGTAAACTTCCTTCTTCCTCTTGACTAGATGTTCCACATCCCTTGTCACCCAAGGTTCTTTCAACCTACTATCCCTTCCCTGCCTCAGTGGGACCCCCACATTTCTGTCTTCCATTTCCCTGAGAACATCTGTTCCCAATTTAGGCGCTCCAGTTCATGCCTAACAGCATTGCAATTCCTTCCCCCCCCCCCCCCCCCCAGTTCTTTTCCACAACATCTGCTCCTATCCCTCTCCATGAGTATAGTAAAAGTCAAGGATTTGTGATCCCAGTCACTGGAATGCTCTCCCACCGAGAGATCTGACACCTGGCCTTGTTCGTTGCCAAGCACCAAATCCAATATGGCCTCCCCTCTAGTCGGCCTATCTACATATTGAGTCAGGAATCCTTCCTGGACACACCTGACAAAAACTGCTCCCTCCAATCAATTTGGACTAAGGAGGTTCCAATCAATATTAGGGAAGTTAGAGTCACCCATGATAACAATCCTGTACCTTATGCACCTTTTCAAAATCTGCCTCCCGATCTGCTCCTCTGTGTCTCTGTTGCTATTGGAGAGTCGGTAGAAAACTCCCAATAAAATGACTGCTCCTTTCCTGTTCCTGATTCCCACCCAACTGACTCTGTCGACAAACCCTCCTCGACCCTCTGCCTTTCTGCAGCTGTGATACTATCCCAGATTAGCAATGCCCCTCCTCCACCCCCACCCCCCAAATTACTTATGAAACATCTAAACCCTGGAACAGTCAACGACCCTTCCTGCCCCTATGATGTCCAAGTCTCTGTAATGGCCACAACATCATAGTTCCAAATACTGAACCCTGCTCTAACTTCATCCCCCTTATTCCTGACACTTGTTGTGTTAACAGAGACACACTTCAACCCATCACACTGACTGCACCTTTGCCCCATCAACTGTCTATCCCTCCTCACAGACTCTCTGCCTGCTGTATCTGGCTGTTCATCTGATCTGTAGCTCCGGTTCCCACCCTCCTGCTGAACTAGTTTCAACCTCCCCCGAAGAGCTCGAGCAAACCTCCCGCCCCGATATTGGTGCCCCTCCAGTTCAGGGGCAACCCGTCCTTCTTGTACAGGTATCCCAATGATCGACATATCTGAAGCCCTCCCTCCTACACCAGCCCTGCAGCCACGTGTTCATCTGCACTCGCGCTCTGTTCCTAGCCTCACTAGCCCGTGGCACCGGTAGCAATCCTGAGATTACGACCCAGCTCGCCCTGCCTTGTAGCTTCCAACCTAACTCCCTGTGTTCAATGTTCAGGTCCTCATCGCCTTTCCCTACCTGTCGTTGGAACCGATGCGTACCACAACCTCTGGCTGCTCTTCCTCTTCCTCAAGAATCCTGAAGATTCGATCAGAGACATCCCTAACCCTGACACCCGGGGAGGCAGCGCTCCATCTGGGAGCCTCGATCACCAGCACAGAATCTCCTGACTGTCCCTCTCACCACTGAATCTCCCATCACTGTCGCTCTCCTATTCTCCCCCCCCCCCACCTTCCCTTCTGAGCCGGGCTCAGTGCCAGAAACCTAGTGGCTGTGGGTTTCCCCTGGTAGGTTGGTCCCCTCCCCTAAACAGTATCTAAAACGATATTGAGGGGAACGGCCACAGAGGATTCCTGCACTGTCTGCCAATTCCCTTTCCCTCTCCATTGCTGCGGGTCTGGAGTTACCTGCAGGCCAGACCAGGCAAGAATAAACATTTCCTCCCCTAAAGGACATTAGTGGACCAGATGGGTTTTTCATATTATAAAGGAATGGTTAAATGAAATGAAATCCTTTCACTCACTCTACAATTAATAAGTAACAATTTATTAATTCAACTCTAACAGTAAGTAATTTTACAAAATTGCTATCAAAAGTGGAGAATTTTCCCCTAAGTGCTAACAACAGCTCGTTCTGCTATAACGCGCGTTTCGTTAACATGAATTCGCTATAATGCGATTGACTGTTTCTAAAGCGTGACGTTTTTAAAGCGTGTGTTGGCTATAAACGTGATTCCAGCCCCATTAGTTTAAATGGTGTTGCTATTAAACAGTTTTCTTATAACACGCGATGGCACAAGAACAGAACTACAGCGGAACTGACTGTGTCCCCTAACTAAACTAAATTCTACTGGAAGGAACGCAGTTCAAATAAACACAAGCCCCACTTGTATAAACCCAATTAACAAGAAAGCAATACATTCAAACTTAATCTCGCACAATCTATGTTTTCTCTGCTTTATCTCCAAACTTTTTACTGTTGATCTAACCTCACAAATTCTGATGTTTCCTCTGTGAGGGTTTTGAGCTGGGAAATACTGTGGTACCTTTGATCGGTCTTTTTAGAGAGCTTACGGATTTCTGAGAGAGCCCGATATTTACTCTTCAGATGCCCATTTTCAAATCTCCCGGTTTTATATACCCTCCATGATGGATTAACCTCTTAGAATCTGATTGGATTCTGCGTGTCAAAACAATCCATTTTAAATTCAACTGGTCCTTAGTTCCCAAGTCTCTCTGTAAATTAATTGGCTGATTTTAAACTGTTGTCAGGATTAAAATGCTGCTTGGATGTTTTCTATAAAATGCGTCAATTCGGGTGTTCCCTGTGCACCTGCACTTATATCTGGTGTTCATTCATCCACTCTTAAACCTCTAAGCACTGAACAGGACACCATCTCTGAAAGGGACATCACAATGCATTCCCCCATTTTACAACTTTTCCACTTGTACACACCAGCATCGTGACAGCTAATTAAACTCTCATTGAATTCAAGTTCCGTTCCTCTGCCATAGCGACGATTGAAACCAGCGTCTCTGGATTAACTGGCCAGTGATAATACCACTAGCCTCCCAGAATACATTCAAACTCAAGCTTCAGAGGCTAATAATTGAGTCCTAGAGATGTACAGACCATTCGGTCCAACTCGTCCATGCCGACCAGATATCCCAAAGTAATAATTGGATCAGCCACAGTCTTCTCAAAGGGCTGACACGTTTGATGGACCAAATGGCCTATTCCTGCTCCTAACTGGTAAAATCCTGGGACCAACCCTTAAGGAACTGCTCCTTGCTCTAGTCCTCTCCCCTCCACCAACTGTAGCACATAGTTTTCCTGCCGTATCCTGGAATATCTTCAAATATCGTAATAATTGAGTTTTGAGAAGATTTGTAGCTCAGGTTGACGTTCTGGATGTAGGTTTGCTCGCAGAGCTGGAAGGTTCGGTTTCAGACGTTTCGTCCCCATACTAGCTCACTGATGATGTGACCGAGCATGGTGATGAGCCATCTGAAGCCAAACCTTCCAGCTCACTGATTGGAGCATTCATGGTCCGTCCCCAATTACCCCTTGAGAAGGTGGGGAACCGCTTTCCTGAGCCTGCTGCAGTCTGTGTGGTGTAGGGGCACCCAGAGTGCCATCAGGGATAGAATTCCGGGATTATGACCCGGAGATACTAGAGGAATAGCGATATGTTTTCAAGTCAAGATGGTGAGTGACTTAGAGGGGAAGTTGCAGTTGGTGTTGCTCCTATGAGTCTACTGCTCTTTTTGTTCGAGATGGTAGTGGCCGTGGGCTGTCCAAGGAGCCTTGGTGAGTCAATGCAGTTCACCTTTTACGGTGGTACACACAGCTACAACTGAGCGGCGGGAGGGAGTGTTTGTGGATGTGCCAATCGTGTTGAGTTTTGTCATGGATGCTGTTGAGTTTTGAGAAGATTTGTAGCTCGGGTTGAGCTTCTGGATATAAATTTGCTCGCTGATCTGGAAGGTTCGGTTTCAGACATTTCGTCACCCTACTAGGTAACATCATCAGTGACGGTGATGAAACTTCTGAAAACGAACCTTCCAGCTCAGCGAGCAAACCTACATCCAGCTTTAGAGCTTCCTGAGTGTTATAGAGTCATAGAATCATACAGCACAGAAACAGACCCTTCAGTCCAACTCATCCTAACCTAGTCTAGTCCCATTTGCCAGCACCCGGCCCATAGCCCTCTAAACCCTCATATACCCATCCAAATGCCTCTTAAATGCTGCAATTGTACCAGCCTCCACCACTTCCTCTGGCAGCTCATTCCATACCCGTACCGCCCTCTGTGTGGAAAAAGCTGCCTCTTTGGTCCCTTTTAAATCTTTCCCCTCTCACCCTAAACCTACACCCTCTAGTTGTGGACACCCCCACCCCAGGGAAAAGTCTATTTACCCTATCCATGCCCCCTCATGATTTTGTAAACCTGTATAAGGTGACCCCTCAGCCTCCGACGCTCCAGGGAAAACAGCCCCAGCCTGTTCCTTGTAAATCTTTTCTGAACCCTTTCAAGTTTCACAACACCTTTCCGATAGGAAGGAGACCAGAATTACATGCAATATTCCAACAGTGTTGTTGTAGTAGCTACACTAGCCAAGGCAAGTGGAAGTGATCCCATCACACTGCTGGCTTGTAAATGGTGGTCAGGGTTTGGTCCCTGTGTGAATGGTAAAGTGTGCATGAATGAAGGTGACTCACTGGGCTGTTGGCAGGAGTCCCAGGCGCTTACGGTATCTTTGGGGGAACCTGATGCTTACTGAACAGCTGCTGTTTATGCGGAACATGGGATTTTCGGCAGTTTCCCCCCCCCCCTTCCTTTTAGCTGTCATTGGAGGAGGTGGGGGTTGGAGAGGAGCTGGTCCAGCCCCTTCCCTGACTGACAGCAGCCAGCGAGTCTCAGGCTCAACTCACCAGCCAGTCTACTCACCCGCAGAAAGTTGGTGTAAAGTTCCAGGAAAGTTTCAGAACGTTCTGACAGAGTGACTGTCTGGAAATGGGGGTTGCATGGTTAGCAGTGAGACTTCAAATCCTCTTGCTCCTGGTCACAGGGGCAGGTAAGTGCCTGTTTCTCGGATAAAGTGCAAAAGCGAAAGACCTGGGATAGCTGCGGCAGGAGTGATTGAAAGCAGGAGTGTGTCCAAAGCAGAGTCTTCAGCTGTGAGGTGGTGGGGTATGTCATGAAACACCTCCCTATCAACGCGTGCTTTCTATTCATGTCCTCGTCACTTTTAGCCCCTGTCTGAGGTTCACTTTCGGTCCGCTACCCAGAGCCATATGTATTTCGTTTCCGTGAATGAATGCCCAATGGCACAACGCTGTATATACATTGAGGGGACTGGTGGGTCAGTTGGAACACAGTTCAGGTGGAAGGCAAGGGGCGTCTGCCTTGCATTACACAACACGGCGTAGTGAGGGGTGTGGGGTATATCAGAGAGTGTCACAGTGAGGGGTGTGAGGTATATCAGAGAGT